>NC_065452.1:46804272-47104272 GCF_917563875.1 Diabrotica virgifera virgifera
ACCTCCTGTGTTCATATGTAAGTTTTGACTTGTTTTGTAGTTCATAGATAGTTTAATTTACTACAAAACAAGTCAAAAAATATATGAAAACAGGAGGTGACCCTAAGACAAGTTTTTAGTCTCTCTTACAAAACTCATGAAAAAACAGATAGGATGTATTATTACATCACTGACGATATGTGGCCATACCAAATAATACATCCTTGATAAATATAAACATTTTTATTGAACAAAATCTTTTCATACATTTTTTAATGCAATTTACTGATATTCCTAAATATTTCAAAAAAATGTGTCACATTTGCTTTGTAAACCTTTCTTTTGCCTTTCGTAGCCACATATTCCGTTTCCTTCCTGGTTTTTTGTAGACCACTTCTCTCAGCTGATTCTAAAAAAAATAAAATAAATGGTAATTTTTCTATCCTTTACAATTAACAATCAGAAGAAATATTATTTACAGATAATGATATGCATAATAATAATAGGTTTGTTCTAGCATCAGTTTGAAACCATTAGCGAATAGTGGACCAGCGCGAGTAGAGGGGATCGCACTGCCCACATAACAATGATGTTCGCATCATGTTCTAAGCATATCCTACCAACATTCGTCGAAGTATATCCTTTTTAGTATATGCGTAGTACAAGCATAGCATGTACCATAAAAAACATTCTAAATTTCATGTTCTTTGCATGTGCCTCAAAGAATATTCTTGCACCGAATATACTGAGCACATTCGGGTACGTAGTATCTCGGAATGTTCGTAAAAGTTTATTCTTAGAGTATACCTTAATCGAATATTCTTAGTATATGCGTAAGTATATGCAAAAGTATATACTTAACACATACCTACTTGTATATACTTTTAAAATATCTAAAAAATAATATACTGTATGTACCTACCTATAGGAAGAAGAATAATGCGAGCCTATAGATTATCAACTTCGAATAATTAATAAAATTTATGTATTTTAGTAGGTACTACTGAACTATCTAATTCATTTTTTTAAACCGTTTTAATTCTATGGTAAAAAGTTTAAAACTTAATTCTATTGTGAAGAAAAATGAGAAATTCTCGTTTCGTTTTCAGTTGAAATGAATATACCATTTTGATTTGAGTAGTTTATACCATAAGTAAAATAATTTTCGGGAATCCGGAAACGACCATTCATTGTCATTCTGACCCTTGCATTGCATTTTATACCTGCACAAGGGAAGGGGGTGGGTAACAAAAGAGCAAAATATGAAAATAGTTTCCAGTACAGTTATGCATTTATGTCTACGATGTTAGGTAGGACCAAGTATTTCTAGCTACAAGGACTAAAACATTTTTAAGAACATAAAAAGCAGTTTGAAAATAATAAATTCATATTGGTACTTCAATATTTCCTAAATACCTAGTAAGTAAAAGTATGTATAATGTATATAGATACCTATAAATTTTAGTAATTTACATACATATTATAATATATTTGGCTATTATATAATTATATAAGCAGCATTTTTATTTTGATGTGCACATAATAACTAAATATATTACTTATATTTTATATATAGGCTACTTACCCATATAATATTTATTATACATAGGTACCTATATAACTAACTAAAGTTTATATATTTTATACTTACTTTTTACGTAATATTGTAGAATGTAATATCTACATTCTCATATGCAATTAGAATATGTAAATATAATATATTAGTAGAACCAAAGAATACTAACACACCCTGTGGGTGTGTTAGTATTCTTTGGTAGAACCTATAGGATGAGATTGGGTGATGCTGAAAACATACTTCTGAGAAATACAGCACATCCTTGGAATATTCTTCCCATATACTAAAAATATGTGCGATAGTACATTCTAAGTATGTACATAGAAGGTATATAGCACTTCCTTGGAATATTCTTCCCATATACTAAAAATATGTGCGATAGTACATTCTAAGTATATAACTAGAAGGTATATAGCACTTCCTTGGAATATTCTTTCCATATACTAAAATATGTGCGATAGTACATTCTAAGTATATAAATAGAAGGTTTATAGCACCTCCTTAGAATCTTCTAAAAAGTATGTTCTTGGTATATACTGAAAAGAAGTGCGGTAGTACATTCTAAGTATATACATAGAACGTTTAAGTACTGTAATGTAGTATATACTCAGTATATGCTCTGCACATTAGCAATGGTAATTACGCATATTCTAAGTATATACATTTTCTGAAAAGTATGTTCTATGAATCTACTAAGAACATGAAATTGTTATGTGGGTGGTGACTGCATTATGTTCTTTTACTGACCAACTGTTTGCTGATGGTTTTTGACTAGTTTGACTGTTTGCTAGAACAAACCTAATAATAATGAATATTTTGTATTTTGACAATGACATCTGATGTGGAAGTCAAAACATTAATAAAATTATTTTTTCAAGTTAACTTTCACATGCGCGTCTTAAAATTGTACTTTTAATACTTATATCATAAATAACTATTAAAACTATCTTAAGAGGAAACAGTATCGATCAACAGGTAGCGAAAATGTGTTCCAAGATTGCGGCTGTAATTTTGAATATTTTTTCAAGATATTCGGCACACATATTCGTAATATAATAAAGAATGGCGGTACAGAGCCCAATTTGAAAAATATATTAATATGTGGAAATTACTCTGTAATTAAATACAATATAAAAAAACGAGCTTGTACCGCCATTAAGAAGAACAAAAAAATACACTTTTTTCAAATACAACTTTTTTATCCGATTTTGTGTTATTTTGGAACTACTAAATTTTTTTATTTCATTAGTAGTTCCAAAATTACACAAAATCTAGGCATCGGATAAAAAAGTTTATTTGAAGAAAGTGTATTTTTTTGTTCTTCTTAATGGCGGTACAGGCTCGTTTTTTAAATATTGTATAATTACAGAGTAATTTCCACATATTAATATATTTTTCAAATTGGGCTCTGTACCGCCATTCTTTATTATTTTACGAATACGTGTGCCAAATGCCTCGAAAAAATATTCAAAATTACAGTGACAATCTTGGAACACGTTTTGACTACCTGTTTATCGCTACTGTATTACCTTAAAACATTGTAATTTGCTAAACCAGTATATTTTACTCTACTACTACTCTACTAGCTACCTCATTTTCCACTGTTTCTAAAGACTTGTTTACATGGGTAGAGTTTTGAGGAGAGTAGAGTAGTGGTAGTACTCTACCAAAAATGGCTTGATACCATTCACATGAGGAGAGTACAAGTATAGTACAGGGTGATCAGTTAAGGGTAGCGAGCGGCCATATCTCATAAGATATTGGTCGTATAGATTTGAGAAAGAAAAATCATGATAAAAGTCGCCAAGAGAAATTACTGGAAATTATTTTCGAGTTTGTCAAACGTCCGCTAGAGGGCATAACAACCAACACAAAGTAGAAAAATGGAATTTTTATAGAATTTTGTCTAATGAAAGTTTATCGATGATATCATTTTCATATTTACAGACCATTTCCCTACATTTTTTGTCTAAAACGTTTTGTTCTATCTATCAAAATAAAGCGGTGGGGGAAGTTCAATTGTTTTTTTAAACAAACCAAGATTTCTTCCGTTTCTTTTGACCGATTTTAGCAAACTTAGGCTCATATGAAAGAGCATAATTTGCACTACAAAACGCTTATTTGGTTTTGAATTTTTACGTTTGCTGTCGCCGCTAGATGGCGTTAACTGAAATGGTAGCAAATTTTTGAGTTTAAAAAAAAACAAATGTAATGGTATATTAATTTTTATATATTTTAAAAGAGGATAAATTTCTCTATAATTTAATGAAAAGAATTTATTATCTACCTTTTTTTGAACCGTTGATATTGACCAAAATATAATTTTATTACATTAAAAAATGGCACGCCACTGTTTTTTATCAAAATAAAAATCAGTTTTGTAATCTCTTATTAGTTGCTAACAAAAAGAACCTCTTGACTTTTTTCGTTAGACAAACGGTTTTAGATTGAAAAAAAAAGTAAATTAGTAATGTTTCGAGATATGGGCGCCCCATGTAAACATATCTTATTTTCTCAATCCAAAACCGGTTGTCTAACGAAAAAAAGTCAAGAGGTTCTTTTTGTTAGCAACTAATAAGAGATTACAAAACTGATTTTTATTTTGATAAAAAACAGTGGCGTGCCATTTTTTAATGTAATAAAATTATATTTTGGTCAATATCAACGGTTCAAAAAAAGGTAGATAATAAATTCTTTTCATTAAATTATAGAGAAATTTATCCTCTTTTAAAATATATAAAAATTAATATACCATTACATTTGTTTTTTTTTTAAAACTCAAAAATTTGCTACCATTTCAGTTAACGCCATCTAGCGGCGACAGCAAACGTAAAAAATTCAAAACCAAATAAGCGTTTTGTAGTGCAAATTATGCTCTTTCATATGAGCCTAAGTTTGCTAAAATCGGTCAAAAGAAACGGAAGAAACCTTGGTTTGTTTAAAAAAACAATTGAACTTCCCCCACCGCTTTATTTTGATAGATAGAACAAAACGTTTTAGACAAAAAATGTAGGGAAATGGTCTGTAAATATGAAAATGATATCATCGATAAACTTTCATTAGACAAAATTCTATAAACATTCCATTTTTCTACTTTGTGTTGGTTGTTATGCCCTCTAGCGGACGAAACTATGCCTCAAACTCGAAAATAATTTCCAGCAATTTCTCTTGGCGACTTTTATCATGATTTTTTTTTCTCAAATCTATACGACCAATATCTTATGAGATATGGATGCTCGCTACCCTTAACTGATCACCCTGTACTGATGCTAGTATAGTGAAACCGATTTTTGTATTTTTAAACACTCTTGATTATAAGTGCACCTTAAATTCTTAATTTTTTGCTTAAGCTCGTTTACTCCAAAGCCCCCTTTGCCATTCTTTCTACGATTTCATCCTCCGCAGCTTGCTGCAAACTTTTATTTCTGTAGTATACACTACCTAAATTCCATAAACACTGGTATTCGCCGTATTATAGCTCTACAAGTTTTAAAGTTTCATCTTCGGTGAACTTCATTTTCACTATTTACACAAAACACAATTCCAGCCAGAATGACAGCGCCCCCATGTACTCTCCTACCTACTCTATTCTGCCATAATTGAGCGTGTTCCATGGGTAGAGTGTGCAGCCGAGTAGACATTTTGGCAGTAGTGGTGGTCATAGAGTAGTTACTTTGCCATAGGTTGCTAGTCACTCTACTTTAACTCCAACTATACACTCTACCAGCTATTCTACTGTGCTGAGCATTTTTACAGGTAGAGTTACTCTACTCTATCAAGTACTTGCATCATTACTCTACCTGTGTAAACAAGTCTTAAATCTACTGAATGAAAATCTACTTAATCTTAATCTACTCTTAATGAAAAATGTCTAAAATCATTTACCCACCTAGTATTATTGTAGAATTTAAGACAGTCCAGTGCCTTATAAATAATTTCAATATGAATATTTTTCACTTTAATTCTCCTTTGATACCACTCCATTTTAGATTTTGGGGAACTTATTTCATTGTGTTTATAGACCATATTTATTGAAGGAACCCAATCTGGAGATTGTTATTATCGATTAAGTCGGCTGATTTTCCTATAAGATTAAAATGTTAACATCTTCAAAAATCGTTACTGTTGTAATTGTAACTTACCAGATATAAAATGATTACAGCAGACAGGACAGGAAAATTTTCATTTCGCTAGTAAAACCTGTACATTGTATTGCATTTAACCATTGTTGTCTCTCAGATACCTTATTTAGTTCAGTTTAAAAGTGAACTTTATCTTGACTTTATCACAATTACTTTGCATTTCACACTTCAAAACACAACACAACACCAATGAAGCATATTATCTTTCTAAATTAATACTTCCAGAGAAAATGTTAAATTAATCTTTGTACAACACAAAATTACAAAGAAATACAACTAAAATTATCTAAAACTCATTAAGAACAGATAGAATAAGATTTATCTTTTACACCCAGTAGCCATATTGACATATTGATTTAATTTTGAAAACGATTATATTTAAATTTGGTAAATATAACGCCGCACGACCACGCAACTCGAAACACAAGTACGCAAACACGGTTGCGTGAAGCGTGGCTCGCAATCGTGAAATTTACGAGACTTGCTCGACCTGTAGATTCTTGTGATATGGTACTACTGATGAGGGGGAAAAGACCTCCGAAACCAGTATAGACTCTTCCTGCACTCTCCGATTTAACCAGAGTATTATGCATCTGCTGCATTTTTGTGTTGCAAAGAAACTGAAAATGTTTATACATTTTTGTTTTTATTTTTTTTTTAAATGTGACACTGTTTGAGCGGAGTTGCGAAATTAATTTAAGGCAGCTGACATAAACATTTCTAAAAGGTCTATATTACGGCTACTAAAAAAGACATACTACATCATCTGTATATAATTCATAATGTCCAGGAAATAAGGATGATGCAGATCGCCAAATGCAGTTTTGGAAGTAATGCAAGATTTATGTAATCAAAATCCATGCCTCATCCTTTTTTCTGATACGTTCTGTTTATATGTAACAGTGAATCGACAAAACTGCAGATATTGGAGTAAACAGAATTCTCATTGGATAACTGAGGCAGACCCTTAGCATCCTCAAAAAGTAAACGTATGGGCAGGAATCATCATCATCGTGGCATCTACACTCCTAGCGGAGTGATAGCCGCCCTCTTTGGGCTCTTTCGATTCATTTGTCGCGGTGAATCAGTCCACATTAACATTTTGGTTTTACAATTGGTTGTGTGACTTGGTATCTTCTACAATTTTTCTTCATTCGTTCCTGTTTTTGCTTGTGTTGACCCATTCTCTAACTCCAATCTTCTTAAGGTCCTCGACTATCTGGTTCTCCCATCTGGTTTCTGGTCTTCCTCGTGGTCTGCCAGATGCAGGTCTCCATTTGGTAATTTTCTGGATAACGGCTTCTGGATTTCTCCTTTCTATTTGTCCCATCCATCTTATACTCTGTACTTAAATAAATCTGATGATGTCTCCTCCTTTCAAAAGTTCTGTTACTTCGTGGTTCATTAGTTTTCTAAATTCATTATTACCTAAGTTTAGTGGACTTGAGTAGTATAGCAGACGGGGTTCTAACTCACTTTGGTAACCTGTCCATCAGGGTCTCCGAAGCTGATGGACAGAAGAGCCTCCTTTGACCTTGGGGGTGTACAAGAATTACAAGAAGTGATCGTCAATGACCAGAGGGTTGTAAGAAGTGGTCGCTTATCTCTACATCTCTTCTTCTTTCCCGAAGAATTGTCACCTTGTCACCTGTCTCACCTGTATTTTCTTTGTCTTAAATGTTATGAAGAAGTAAAAGAAGCGGTCGGCAATGACCAGAGGGCTGTGTATTTGACCACCTTGTATATCGAGTGCAAAACTCATCGCTTATCGCTTCATCTCCTCTTCTTTTAGTTAAATTTGTACAGGGTGATCGAAATTTGAGACTTTAAAATTGTTTTTGTAGGTGTTGGTGAGTAAAAAAAAGAACTTGTGTGACTTGCTTAGTCGTATCCAACCCAGCCTAGCCTAGCCTAGCCAGATAGAAATGTTTTAAATTTGGAACTTAAAGAAAAAGCAACGTACCAAATCTAAAAGTTTGAGGGAAGTTAATGGTAGAAAAGAAAAACAAAAAATAACTATAAATATTTATTAATTAGAAACAATACAAACTATACAATATACTTAACTAAAATTAACCCTATGCAGCTCCACCAACGGAAAAGGTAACTGCCGCTCTCTTGTCCCAATTGGAAAGTCTCTGTCGTTGTGCAACTCTATTATCCGGCGACGCCCCTGTGGTGGTTGAACTGTAGGAACGACACCTGCATACCTGCTCCGTTCCTCCTCGTTTAATCGGTCAGCGGCATTAACCTGCTGCTGATGGTGGAACTGTACTACAACGTTTTCAAGACCCATTATGTTCAGTTGTGGTAGATATAATGCAATTCACACATCGG
The DNA here is from genome assembly GCF_917563875.1 of Diabrotica virgifera virgifera. Taxonomy (NCBI): domain Eukaryota; kingdom Metazoa; phylum Arthropoda; class Insecta; order Coleoptera; family Chrysomelidae; genus Diabrotica; species Diabrotica virgifera. The sequence continues at coordinate 46,812,307 of NC_065452.1, forward strand.
ATTCAATTTATATAGTGTAACTGCATTTTTATATCAAAAAGGTTAAGTCGTACGTAAATAGATTTTTATTCTGCAAAATGTAGCTAATTATAATTTTCAAAATCATCTTGTTTTACTGATTGACGTCAATATAAATGATAACTGCATTTTTACGGGTCAAAAAGGTGAACAACTGATGTAAATAAGTATGCATTTTTCCAGGTCAAAAAGGTGAACTTTGATGTAAATAAGTTTTCATTGTTTATAAAATTTACATTTTTACAGGTCAAAAAGGTGAACTATGTTTCCGCTGGTGGTTTTGTTATCGTCCATGGTTGAATATGTCCTAGTGGATATGTTCTATCACTAATATGTAGGTTCTCTAATTGTTTAATAATTTTTCTTAAATCCTGATATACTTTAATATCTTTTTGTAACTCAATGACTTTCTCTTGAAACTGTGCAACTTTATGTCTATACTCACTCAAAGACATGATGCTACTAATAAATGAGTTGGTATCAAACTATACATTGTATTTTATTTTTTTATTTGGTTGGTTATACGTAGTATCATTATCATCACGTTTTCGTTTAGGGGTATTGTTCAATATTTCGTTTACATCAGTTTTTTGTTTTTTAGCATCAATAACGATATTTTCATCATTTATTTTTCGTTTTTCTCTTGTGTCTCCTCTGTTTATAGAGTCATTAGCGAACTCATTTGAAATGTCTACATTCATATCATCTAAAATTTGTTGTTTTGCTCTTTTGTGATTTAATAGCTTTTGTTGTATTTTCTGCTTATTTCTATGCTTGACATTTTGTGTGCGTTTTCTTGATTTTGAAATAGTTAATCCCTGTAGTAATAAGGTACAGTGGTTTATACTTGCAGCTAGTTTTTCTAACATATCTTTAGATTTATTTAATTCTTTAGTACAACTTTTTGTTACAGCTTTATAATTAACAGAACTAAGACCCATACCTAATTTCACTTTTGCTTTCATTGCTCCAGCTACACCAAGTGCTGCCAACTTTTCAGAAAATGCTGTATTTTTTGATCGAAACTGTTCAAGAGCTTTTTCAGCTAGAATCTTATCAGCTTCATGTCGTTTTGATAACTCTTTATTTTGAGAGTATGCAATATCATGTTCACGACACGCTTCATCTAACCCATTTATTCCCCTATCTCCTCTTGCTAATCGTTTATGCAATTTGGTTCCTGGTCCACAAAACCTATATCCACCAGGGATGTGCAGCTCAAAAGGTAGTTTATTAATGGCAGCGTTTAACATCTTCATCAACGACTTACAAATTAGTAAATAAATAGTCTAAGATAAGTGTTTATATATATATTTTTTCTATTCTTTAAACAAATAACCTCACATTTCCCCAAACATACTACTTGGTATATTCTTAGCACCAGATTTCGATTTCAATAATTTTATGTACTCACAATTTATACAATTTAAATTAGGTATATCAGTCTCTCCTCCACACTTTGGACATTTATACTTCACAGGTACAGGCATAATTTTATGTTTTACAGGTACAGGCCTCACTCAAAATTTTCTTTATTGTTGTTGATTTTAAGAAAAATAGGATACACTCTTTTTACAAAAGTACAATCAGGACTGAATTTTTTGTGATCTCCGATTATATTGTCATTTGATTCCCATTTGTATATTTCTACACCACATTTGAAACACTTAACTATATCTTCTACTTGAAGAAAGTAAAATCCACAAGCAGCTAACTCTACTTCTGATTTCTTCCCCTTCCAATTGTTAAAAGTTGAAAGTCTTGAATAGAAATCTTCCGGGTTAAGCGTGTACACCTCGAGACACATATTAATTACTGACTGACAAAATGTCGCTGAATACGCTTATTATATACCCGTAGGACAGTAACATGAAATTTGAATATAAAATCAGATCAAATGCACAATACAGTTAGTTCATTAGAAACTGTTAACATGAATGCTAGTAAGAAAAAGACAAGAAAGACCTCTAAAAGGAAGGTCTCTAAGAAAAAAGGTTCTAAAATTCCAAAACAAAAGTATTTCAGTTTAGTTAAAGTAATTCGAGACATTAGAAAGAAACTATTGGAAAGCAAACCAAGAACGTTAAGGGAAGCTATTCAACAAGCATTGCGAATTGTGAAATCTTACAAGAACATAAAAAAACCACGTGGTCGAGTAATTCAGGTTCCGAAAACTGGAGGTATATTACCTTTAATACCCATATTTGCAGGATTAAGCGCTTTGGGCACTATTGCCGGTGGTACCTCCGCCATCGTGAAGACGATAAACGATGCAAAAGCAGCTAAAGAAGATTTACTTGAAAAACAACGTCATAATCGTAAAATGGAAGCATTAGCAATTGGAAAAGGTTTATACTTGAAACCATATAAAAGTGGAATGGGTATTTTTTTATGAAGAAGGCGGATCAAATAAATATTCCAAAACATGCTTTGACAAATGTAGAGTTACAAAAATACGCAAAATTAATGAAAATTCCATATTTCAGAGGTGTATTTATGAGAAACGCGTTTCCGAAAAAAATTTGGCAACATGAGAGTGGAATTATTAATTTAGATAATAAAGACGGTCCTGGAACTCATTGGACAGCGTACAAGAAGAACAAATCTAAAGTTGTGTATTTTGATAGTTTTGGAAACTTGAGACCGCCTATGGAAGCTATATCATACTTTAATTCAAATGGCTATTGTCACATTGTATATAATCATAAAATTTATCAATCTTATAACACTGTAAATTGTGGACAATTGTGTTTAGATTTTTTAAATAAATACCTGTTTTAAAAGAATAATTTTTATTTACTGTATGATCTCCGTTTGAACATGTCGTTCACTTTTGTGTTATCTGGAAGAGAATCGGTGTTATCAACAAAAATTTATCCACCAATTATTTTAAACGAAAATGAACAGTATGTACTGGGTTTAATTGATTTTATGACATACAATACAATTCCAAATATAGACCAAACAAACAACAAGTTTTATATAAATGGTCACGATATAACGATTCCACATGGTGCTTATGAAGTTGATGATCTTTCAAAATATTTAACTGAAAAAATAACTGAATTAGAATTAAAATTAGATCAAACACCAGGTAAAGATGATACAGAAATTGATAAAAATATAATACAGAAACCACTGCAAGGAAACGTAGTAAAAAGTGTGGCTAAAAAACATCATCATAGTGAACAACCTACAAGTCTGGAAATGAGAATTAATAACAATACACTCAAATGTGAAATAAAAAGCAACAAAGTAATTCATTTTGAAAAACCACATACAATTGCCTCCTTATTGGGATTTACATCAAAACGGCTTTCACCTTCAAAGACTCACGTAGCCGAGAATCCTGTGCATATCACAAAGGTTAATTCTATTTGTGTGGAATGTAATCTAATCACTAATTCATACGTCAATGAAAATCAAGGTCATATCATTCACATGTTTTATCCAAATGTCTTACCGGGATACAAAATTGTTGAAATTCCAAAAAAAGTAATTTATCTACCTGTCACAAATAGATATATTGATGAAATTTTCATTAAAATAGTTGACCAGGATGGTAATCTTGTTAATTTCACACGAGAAGTTATTACGTTAAGACTACATTTAAAAAAAATATAATAATGGTTGTAATTTATAACTCTAATCCAGGTGTGAACAGTGTATATAATACTAAAAGTTTTGACAATAATATTAGTGATAAGCAGACGCTCAAACAGTTGACAACTGAAAACAAAGTATTTTTAACCTCACTGGGATTTAGAATAAAAAACAACAACAACAACGTCAGGAAAAAAGAAAAGCATAAGAAATACTTGGTGCAGAATTAGATTTTTTATAAATACTAGAATACTTAGGATTTTCTTGAGGTGTACTTGTAAAAAGAGCGAATATGAGTTTTAACATTTTGAATATTGGAGGTCATGTATTGGTTGATAACTCAGTTGTGAGTCGAGAAATGCATAGTCATTTACCCTATGCCAACGCAACTTTTAACCATTGTGATGAAATAAGGATACCTATTCAGACTCAAGATATATACACCTTACCTTCTGAGAGTTATCTGTATATTGAAGGGCGTCTAACGGATGATGGGAAAGAAAGCACTACTTTGCGTTTTGTTAATAATGGTTTGATGTATTTATTTGATGAGATACGATATGAAATTGGAGGCTGTGTAATAGATAGAGTGAGAAATTTAGGTATAACAACGACAATAAAAAACTATGTTTCGTTTACGCAAAGTGAATCTAACCGATACAAAAGTATAGGCTGGAACTATGAAAAACCATCATCAATAACAACTGACGCAAAAGGAAATTTTAGTGCGTGTATTCCACTCAAACTGTTACTTGGTTTTTCAGAAGATTATACTCGAATCCTGGTTAACATCCGCCAGGAACTTGTATTGATAAGAAGTTCAACAGATTTAAATGCAGTGACGTCTACAATGGAAAATGCAAAACCAAAAATTGAAATATTTAAATTTATATGGAAAATGCCGCATATTCAAGTGTCAGATTCGGAAAAGTTACGTTTATACAAATTTATTGAAAATGGATCTAATTTAGAACTTGCATACAGAAGTTGGGAATATCATGAAATTCCGCTACTACCACAAACAATGAAATTTAACTGGAACGTAAAAACTACTAGTCTACTAGAAAGACCACGATTTGTTTTGTTTGCTTTACAGACTGCCAAAAAGAATGCCATAAAAGAAGATGCGAGCCATTTCGATCATTGTAATATTACAAACTTAAAACTATTTCTAAATTCTGAAATGTACCCGTATGACAATTTGAACTTGAACTTTGATAAGAAACAGTATGCCATTGCATATGAAATGTATGCACAATTTCAACAGTCGTACTATTATAAAGTTGGAGATCCATGTCTTAGTTTGGAGCAATTTGGTTCTTTTGCCCCCATATTTGTTATTGACTGCAGCAGACAAAATGAATCAGTTAAGTCGGGAAGTGTTGATATGAGAATAGAAATTGAAACCAATAAGAATATACCAGTTAATACAGCAGCTTATTGTATAATTATACATGACCGTATTGTTAATTATAATCCGCTAACTAATGTAGTTCAAATGTTTTAACTGTATTTTATCTATTGTGAAATAAATATGTAATTTTTTAAATAAAAAGTTTAAAAAAAAAATATTGTTTTTTTTGCTGACACTACAATTTTATGATATAAAAGCCGGTAACAATCTCATAAACAGTTAAATGAATAAAATCCATCAAAGATGTTACTACACAAAATATTTTGGTTCGTCGCATTGTTAAATGTGTGTTTTGCGTTTAACGTTTTTAGAGAACCATTTATTATTAATAGGCAACGAATAACATGGTGTACTTTAAATGCAGACTCTTCAATTACTAGAGTAGTCCATAAAGCTATCAATACATGGAGCAATGCAAGTGGAATTAAGTTTAAGCAAGTTAATTGTACAGCAGAAGAAGCACCAAAGCTATCAATTTTATTTGATACGCATACCCATAGAATAACAGGTTTATGTTTACCAGCCGAGGAATGTAAGTTATTTTTTGACATTCAAAATGTTAGAAATGAAATAGCCCATACAATAGTTCCTACGTTGAATAATCAAATTCCATGTGGGGAAATACATATATTAAAAAATGTTTTATGGAACTTAAAACTAAACGACTTTGAGACACCAGGTTTTAATTTGCAATTGGTTTTAACGCACCAAATTGGTCACTATTTAGGGCTAACCGATAACCGAAACTACAATTCGATAATGAATAAATTATATCTAGAACGCCGTCCTCAAGAACTGAGCAACGATGATATAAGTGCTATAGAATATCTTTATAAAAATGGAACGGTTAAACCCCAACATAAACTAAACTTTACCTACGTTCCTAATCATCATCATCATTCTTATGGAATCTCAAGGATCCGTTATAGGGCATTAAAAATGTATTCATTTGTATAAATAATTGTTTCTCAATAAAAATATTTACTTTTTTTTTTTTTTTTTGTGTAATACTTATTTAACACCATGTACACAATAAATAATTTCATAACTGTTCTGATATCGAACAAATATATTTAGACCAGTTTGAAACCTGTTCAAACCTGTTCAAACCTGTTCAAGACCTGATCAAAACCTGATCAAACCTGTTCAAGACCTGATCAAGACCTGATCAAAACCTGATCAAAGCTGTTCAAGACCTGATCGAGACCTGATCGAGACCTGTTCGAGACCTGATCGAGACCTGATCGAGACCTGTTCGAGACCTGATCGAGACCTGTTCGAGACCTGATTCAAAGCTGTTCAGAGGTTGCGAGCCCTACAATGAATAAGGATATAAAGAGACAACTTATAACTAAACGAAAAAACATTCAAAGTAAATTGAGACAACTAAAGCAAGGACAAATAATCCAAGAAGATTTATTTAATCCAATTACAAAACACTTAAAAAATATTGAGACCAAGTTGAATAAGAATTCAGGTTCTGAAAATGAAACAACCAAATATGAACCTTTAAGGTACATTAAAAATGATGATGACATCAAAGAAGACAACATTGAAGTGGATGATGAAATCAAAGAAGACAACATTGAAGTGGATGATGAAATCAAAGAAGACAACATTGAAGTGGATGATGAAATTGATGAAGCAGAAGGAGACAACATTGAAGTGGATGATGATGAAATTTATGAAACAAGTGATATTAAAAACTCTATATTAGAAAACATTGAAGTGGATGATATAAAAGAACAGATTAAAAATGATAAAAACTCTGAAACTCGATTTGAAGCTAACCAGGAACGTACACTTTTTTTGGATCAGTATGATCCATTACCTAGGAAATATATTACAGAGATGCAGGCTGATTTTTTAAATAAAGAATTTGATCATAAATATGGAGTTAGATTTGATGAAACATCTGAAAAGCTGCTGATTGGGAATTCCGAAATCAACATAGATGGTGCTGATGTTCTTTTAAAAAACAAAAGATATAAAGGTACGTCTGGATTATATGAGCTTTTGTTTAAGAAACACCCAGCTAATTTTACAGATCAAGATGTAAATAACTATGCAAAAATAGTTGTAGCTACGAATGCTCACAGAAGACATTATTTATCAAGTAAACAGATAGATGGTAGTAAATTAAAAAAATATAAAAAAATAATTGCACCAATAACAGAAGGTAAAGGACTACTTATGGAAGTAAACAACAATAAAATAGATTACGTCCACTGGGATGATCCAAACGAACTTGTAGCTAGATTGAGGTTATTACTATCATCACAGTTAGCTGGGCATACAGGACATACAAATGAAATAAATTCAATTATTGAAGAACTAAAAGAGGCAAACATTATAGAATAAATATCATGTCTGTTAAAAGAGATATTGTTAATGAGTTACACAAACCTGCAAGAATTAACTTTAAAAGACGAAGAATTATTATAAAATCTCTTAATGATTTATTCCAAGCTGACTTGATTGATATGCAAAAGTATTCAAATACAAACAGAGATTTCAAATATATCTTGGTTGTAATAAATTGTTTCTCAAAATTTTTATGGGCTTTACCTCTGAAAAATAAATCAGGTGTCGAAGTAGCTAAATGTATGGAGCATGTGTTTAAAGAACAAACACCAAATAATCTTCAAACAGATATGGGAACGGAATTTTTTAATCCATATATGAAAACATTGTTGAAAAAATATAACATTAATCATTACAATGTATACAGTGAGAAAAAGGCTGCGATTGCTGAGCGAGTTATTCGCACGATTAAATCAAAGATTTGGAAACAGTTTAGTTTCAATGGTAACTACAAATGGATTAATAATTTACATCAAGTTGTTAATGAATACAATAACAAAGTTCACACAACAATAGGCATGAAACCGGTTGATGTTAAAAAGAAACATGAAAAATTATTGTTGAATACTGTATACAATCACATTAAAATGGTTGATTTGGAAAGTCAAAAATTTCATATCGGTGATCATGTACGCATTTCAAAATATCGAGGAGTTTTTGACAAGAAATACAATCCAAATTGGTCTAATGAAATTTTCATTGTTTATAAAATAAAACTTGGGAACCCTATTACATACTTGTTAAAAGATTATAGAGGTGAAGAAATTCTAGGAGGATTTTATAAAGAGCAATTGCAGAAAGTTAAACACAAAGATAGTTATTTAGTAGAAAAAATATTGAAGAAAAAAGGAAACAAAGTTTTTGTCAAGTGGCTAGGTTTTGACGATTCTCACAACTCTTGGATAAATAAAAGTGATGTAATATAAGAAGTGGGGATAATAGAAAAATATTTAAAAGACATTCCACTTGCAAGATTTTGTTGGTTGTTAAAGAATATCGAGAGTGAAAACATGTTCATTGTAGATATCCAAGGTTTCTCTTTTCCTGCGGAAGATGTCTTTCTTTGCAGGGAAATTGCTATTTTAGATCCTACTACAGAAAAGATGATACACAGAATGGTTGTGTTACCAGTAACAGAAGCTATGGTAAATAAATCGTATATGAAATGTATCGAACAACAATTTGTTCAAAACCATGGTTTAAGTTGGCAATCGTGGCATTGTGATACTCATCTAAAATATGAAGACATCTCAAAATTTTTACACGACAACATACTGGATGAAACAATATTGGTGAGAAATCATGAAACAAAGAAATATTTGGAACAATTCATGGAAAACCGCATTGATTGTGTAGAAGATGAACCTAATATACTTTCAGATGAAACTATGAAACATATTTTTAAAGCTCATACGTGTTTTCAACATACCAATGAAAATTTGCAATGTGCTCTAAACAATGTATTTAATATTCATTATTGGTATAAATATTGTAGAAAATGTTGATAATAAATAATAAAAATTAAAAATGGTCTTTTATTAATAGATGCACAACACATTTATTTTCAAATTGATACCAGACATGAAGCTTGTAAAACAAAAGACTACGCTTGATGTGGAGAATAATTTATTGGAGCCAATTGAGAATAAATTTAAAAAGCATGGAGTTTTGTTTCCTTCAACTATTAGATGTCTTATAGTTGGTCCTTCAAATTGTGGTAAGACCAATGTGATGATAAGTTTATTGGAACATGCTAATGGAGTAAAATTTGAAAATGTGTATATTTACTCAAAATCATTAATGCAACCAAAGTACAAATATTTAGAAACTTTATTAGAACCAATTAAAGGAATAGGATATTATACTTACAGTGGAAGTACTGATATAATGCACCCATCTGAAGCGAAGCCCAATTCCATTTTTATCTTTGATGATGTTGCGTGTGACAACCAAGATGTTATTCGGGAATATTTTAGCATGTCTCGACATTCTCAGGTGGATCCATTTTATTTGAGTCAGAGTTATGCAAAAATACCTAAGCATCTTATAAGAGACAATGCAAATATTTTAATTGTATTTAAACAAGACGATTTAAATCTAAAACACATTTACAACGATCACGTTGGAACAGATATGACTTTTGAAGATTTAAAAAAAATATGTTCAATATGTTGGAATGAAAATTACGGATTCTTATCCATTTTCAAAGATAGCGACATAAATGATGGTCGATATCGCAAAAAGATTGATCACTATTTTTTAATCAAGTAAAAGGTGTAAATGAGAAATAAAAGAGATAATAATTAAAAACGCATTTTATTTAATAAATCTACATACTTTTTCCCAATTTTTCTATTTCTGACTCAGGAAATGATCTATATTAAGTTCGTCAAGATCTAGTACCTCCTCTGGGTTTTGTGATGTCGTCGTCCTCGTCATTTTTCGTTTTTGTTTTTTTGCTGGTGATTCTGCTGATGTTGTTGCCCAATTCGTTGGTGGAGCAGTTGAATTCGTTGGTGTAGAAGATGAAGTCATTGGTAGAAGAGAAGAGTGACCAAAATGAGAAGGAGGACGAGGAGGAGGAGGAGAAAGAAATGGTCGCTTTATACCCACCAGCTGTTTTTTTTCTTGGTACCTTTCAAATTCCTCCACCTCATCGTCCAGAAGGTTGAAGCGGTATCTTTTGCAGATATCTTCCAGTACATGGAACTCCTCCTCGTTGTCTATTTTAATTCTCATATACCTTATTGGAAGGTATCCAAACTTCTTTTTTAATGTCTTATTATTAGGTGAGTACGATAGTTTGACAAATATTTTATCTCCCTTAAGTGACACATCCTCTACACCATATCTGAAATAAAAAAAAAAACAGAATCAACCAACAGTCTTTCAAAGAAAATCAGAAATCAAATCAGAACATAAAATTTACAAATGTAATGATCTGGAATAACTTATAATGCTCCAATAAAATATTCATAATAAAAAAAAAATTAAACAGTCAGACGAAATAAAATCATGTAGAACAAATAAAAAATTAAATAAGTAAAATACTTACATAAATAACTGCTTTACAATAACAAAGGCGTCCTTTATTGGTAAGTTATCTGGATCCTCGGAAATAATCACTAATTGACAAGGTACTCCGGTCATTTTGCTAGTGTTTAGTTATTCGTTTACTGACTAACTGATGGATTCATTTAAAATTACACGAGTTTAAGTAGTAAGAAATTGACCTATTTGATCTTTATTGAAATGCAGAAAACATGTTTATCATTAAAACGTTTATTATTACAAACTTTGCTTATTTTGAATAAAATGTGCTTATCTGCATATAATGTATTTTCGTGAACTATTTGACTTAAAAATGTATTAACGTCAGCGTTAACCTTCAATGTGTTTTCGATAATATAATCACGTTGAATAGCGTGTTGTAGAAATGCGTCACTGTATTTTTTTTTTCTGAAATGCATAAATACAGGATTTTATTGGTATAACGGTTTGGTCTGTATAACGTTTTGGTCAACATGAGTGCTAAAGTGATCGATGAAATTTCCACTGAAATGGTGAAGAAGATTGAAACAGTAAGTAGATTAATTAAAACTAAAACTGATTTACAAAAATATATAAAATATTTGAAAAAACAAATTTTACTTTTAAAAAAATGTATAAAAAATAGGGCTACCTGTATTAGAAATTTTCATTGTGTAGAGGCGAACATGTCCATCCTTAAAACCTATGTAGAAAATTTTAAAAACAGATTACATGTTAGAAAAAATAGTAATAGAGGGTTATTGTGGCAGGATTTGGAATCTTGTTTTAATAGCAGAGTTAAGACAGGCGTTATTATAAATTTAAAATATAAAGACCCCAAACTATTTATGGAAAAGGCTTTTAAAAGTTTTTCAGTTCAAATTAAGAAAAATTTAGTTTCATGTATGTTAAAAGTTAATGTAATTTTTTATGGACTTTTCATCAAACCTCAAGATGGGGAAACGTCTGTTAAACATTTTTCCACGAAAAATGAAATAATTGATCAAAATACAAACATAAAGGATTGGTATAAAATCAATTGTATAGATCGAGTTTTAAGAAAGTTTGAAGATTTTCAAGAAAAAGACAGTGGATGGGCACTATCTCACATTTTAAACTTAAAAGTTAATATAAACAAATATGATCCATTACTTGGTGGTATTTCAACATACGTTGAGCTACCTAAGTCTATAAAAAATACTAGAAGTGTAATTAATGTTAGGAATTCTGATCCTTATTGTTTTCTTTGGTCCGTTGTTGCTGCCTTACATCCTGCCACAAAAAATGTTGACCGAACATCATCCTATCCTCACTTTAGTAAAATATTAAACTTTAATAACATCAGTTTTCCCATTGATCTTAAAGATATTCCAAAATTTGAAAAATTAAATAAACTTGCTATAAATGTCTTTACATTAGGAACAAGAAACGAAATTCTACCTTTGATATTTAGCCAGACAAATTTTTCTCCTCGTATAAATCTACTTGTATTAAATGCCATGGAGAATAGTGTAAGTGATGATAATGATGAGGAGGAGGACATAAAACAGAGGGTATTTCATTTTGCTTATATTAAACATTTTTCAAGATTATGTGGTAAAAACATTGGGAACATTCGAAATAAAAAATGGTTTTGTGAGCGATGTTTTAATCATTTTAGTAGTGAGACATATTTACAAAATCATTTAGACGATTGTTTTAAGCTAAATTCTGTTAAAATGGTTTTACCTACCGAAAAAAATTATATAATGAAATTTAAAAATTTTAATCACAAAGAACGTGTTCCGTTCGTTATATATGCAGATCTTGAAAGTATTCTTACCAAATGTAATAATAATATTAATTTGAAAACTTGTTTCACTGAAAAGCATGAAGCTTTCAGTATAGCTTATTATTTTAAATGTTCTTATGATGATTCTTTATCCTATTTTAAAATATATACGGGTCGTGATTGTCAAACATGGTTTGTAAAAGAACTGGAAGAGATTGCTTGGAAAATATATAGAGAAAATTTATTTCAAAAATTTCAAAAAGTTATAACATTAACTGATAAAGAACAGAAAGATTTTAATTCCAGTAATTATAGGACTTCGTACACAATTCCTGTCACATTTCATAATCTCTCTGGCTACGACGCCCATTTTTTAATTAAAAGTCTTAACTCTGATATAAAAGGACATCTATCACTATTACCGATAAACAAAGAGAGGTATATATCATTTACCAAATTTATCCATGGCACTAATATTAGTTTTAGATTTATTGATTCCTTTAGATTTATGTCTTGTTCATTAGATCAACTTTCCTCATATCTAGATGATAACCAAAAAAATATTACACGCAGATATTTTAATGATGATTCGAAGTTTAATTTGGTTAAAAGAAAGGGTATTTTCCCTTATGAGTATTTAGACAGTTGGGAGAAGTTACAGGTCACTTGTCTTCCATCTATTGACGATTTTTATAGTAAAGTCAATAACGAGGGAATTACTAAAGAGGACTATCAACATGCCTGCAACGTTTGGACTAGATTTCAGATAAAAAACCTGCAGGAATATGCAGAATTGTATTTAAAAACAGACGTACTACTTTTGACTGATATTTTTGAGAATTTTCGATCTATGTGTTTAAAAACTTATGGATTGGATAGTCTTCATTATTATACTTTACCAGGATTAGCCTTTGATGCTATGTTAAAAGTAACCAATATCGAATTGGAATTATTAAGAGAGAGTGAGATGGTTTTGTTTTTTGAAAAAGCAAAACGAGGAGGAGTTTCACAATGTAGTAATAGATATGGAGAAGCTAATAATAAATATATGAAAGATAAATACAATCCTGATAAAGAAGTCTCTTATCTAATATATTGGGATTTTAATAATCTTTATGGTACAGCGATGAGTTACGCGTTGCCATATGCAGGCTTTGAATGGATTAATTTGACTGATATTTATAAGGAAAACATATTAGATTGTCCCAATGATGGAGAATATGGATACATACTTGAGATAGACATCGAATATCCAAAAGAACTTTTTAATTTACATAAAGATTTGCCTCTTTGTCCTGAACACATAATCCCACCATCTTCTAATTCAACAATTCCTAAATTATTAACCACATTATACGATAAAAAAAAATATGTTATTCATTATATATATTTGAAACAGATTGTTAGCTTAGGTTTGAAAATAATAAAAATTCATCGATGTTTGAAATTTAAACAATCCCCTTGGTTAAAAAAATATATTGATCTAAACATTGACTTGCGAAAGAAAAGCAAAAATGAATTTGAAAAAAACTTATTTAAACTTTTTATCAATGCCCCTTACGGAAAAAGTATTGAAAATGTAAGAAAACATAGAGAAATAAAAATTGTTAACAAATATAATGGAAGATATGGAGCAAATTTCTATATCTCACAACCTAATTTTCATAGTTGTACTATTTTCGATGAACAGACTGTAATAATTGAAATGACAAAACAAAAAGTCAATTTTAATAAACCAATATATATAGGGATGTGTATTTTGGATATTTCCAAAACCATTTTATATGACTTTCATTATAATTATGTCATAAAAAAATTTAAAGATCAAGCAAAATTGTTATATACCGATACAGATAGTTTAATATATCAGTTTTTTGTTGATGATTTATATAAACATATTAAAGAAGATATTGACAAATTTGACACATCAGACTACAAAGAGGATAATGTATATAGTATTCCATTACGGAATAAAAAAGTATTAGGTCTCATGAAAGATGAGAACCAAGGGGAATTGATGACACACTTCATAGGATTACGTTCGAAAATGTACACTATGAAAATTTTAAATCAGCAAGCGGAAATAAAAAAGGCTAAAGGAATCAAAAAATCTGCATTAAAAGAACTGTCATATGATGATTATTATGCAAGTTTATTTAATAAAGTAATAGTGGAAATTTACCAAAATTCAATCATTTCGAAAAAGCATGATGTTTATACAATGTCTCAAATAAAGGTAGCACTCAGTCCATACGATGATAAGAGAATAATAAATTATTTATCCCCTGACACTCTTCCATGGGGTTTCAATGATAAATAATTTATTATTATTATTTTATAAAATTTTGTAAATCGTTTTTTAATTAATCTACAGCCACTCAACACGAAGCTCAGCTGGTACGGTATTTATACATTGAATAAAATATGTTTTTAAATAAAGCTCCTTTTTATTTTAGTCTCAATTAAATAAATGGGAGGCAGTTTTCATAGACCAAAAACGATTTGTAAAATTAAAATTTAAGACTGAAAAAACCATAATACCTCAAACTCTACCTACAATCTTCTGGGATACAAAAACATATGGAACAATACCATGTTTTGATTGTAAGAGATTTTTTTGTTTTTGTGACAGATCCTTAGAAATTCACAAGGACACTAATATGTATTGTTATGAAACTATGCCTGATTCATAAAAAGGTACACTAGTACGAAATATTCATCTATTAGTGATTAATTTTTTTTATTATTTCAGCCCTTAATCCATCGACCATTACCAGCTTCTGGTGTGGGTGTACTTAAAATTAAAGAAGAGATTTTGTCCGATGAAGATTTTAATTATAGAAAAAATTACAATGCCCAAATACCAGATGACCATCCACTACACAGAGACGACTTAATTTGGGCCCGGTACATTGATCAGGTGACGTGGTCGTATTGGATGGATATTAAAACAACCTTATGGAACGACATAGCTGTGTATCACTATTATGAATTAAACTATCTTGTATAATAAACTTTTAGATTTGGTACGTTGTTTTTTCTTTCAGTTCCTCAAAAAAAAAAATGTAAATTGATCGATCTTGTATAATAAACTTTTAGATTTGGTACGTTGCTTTTTCTTTAAGTTCCAAATTTAAAACATTTCTATCTGGCTAGGCTAGGCTAGGCTGGGTTGGATACGACTAAGCAAGTCACACAAGTTCTTTTTTTTACTCACCAACACCTACAAAAACAATTTTAAAGTCTCAAATTTCGATCACCCTGTACAAATTTAACTAAAAGAAGAGGAGATGAAGCGATAAGCGATGAGTTTTGCACTCGATATACAAGGTGGTCAAATACACAGCCCTCTGGTCATTGCCGACCGCTTCTTTTACTTCTTCATAACATTTAAGACAAAGAAAATACAGGTGAGACAGGTGACAAGGTGACAATTCTTCGGGAAAGAAGAAGAGATGTAGAGATAAGCGACCACTTCTTACAACCCTCTGGTCATTGACGATCACTTCTTGTAATTCTTGTACACCCCCAAGGTCAAAGGAGGCTCTTCTGTCCATCAGCTTCGGAGACCCTGATGGACAGGTTACCAAAGTGAGTTAGAACCCCGTCTGCTATACTACTGACTTGCTATCCTCCGAATTATTTTCCTCTCTAAGATTCTTAATCTTTCTTTCACTTTCTGTATCAGACACATTACTTTAGCACCATATATGTGATTACTGGTCTAATTAGGCAGGAATAGCAGGAATTGAAGGTCTTTGTTCTCCTAAAGATATATTGATTTGTTTAAAATCAACTTGTATAATACTGATGCTAATTAAAGTTAGTTCTATTAGTTTAATTTATCTACTGATTAAAAAGGTGTTCCACCAGTTTTGTGGATAACTTCTTCTTCCTCCACTTCTTCTCCTCCTTCTTCTTCCTCTTTATAAGCAATTCTGCTTGTTCATTGGCGGAATGATACTTCTATGGAAGGTTGTCACTCCATTCTTTACGAAATCCGCCTCTACTCTTTTACCAATTGGTGATTTATCTCTTGCTATTTTGACCACACGGGTCTTCCCCATTCTGCTTACATGGTTATTGCATTCTTTTTTCTATTTAGTGTCCATTCGCTTATAATCTGAACGTTACATTTTCTTCTATTGCCTTCACTACTCTTTCGATCTCTCAGTGTATTTCCTGTAATTATTTTTAGTACTTTCATCTCTGCCGTTTCCAGTAGTTTCTATGTTGTGACTGTGTTGGGTATTGTTTCTGATGAATACGTCATTATTGGTCTTACACTGGCTTTATATATTTTTGACTTCATCTCAACGTTAGTATGTCGGTTTCGCCATAGTGTTATTAAGGCATCCTGCCAGTCTATTCGCTTTCTCTACTTGATTTCTCACTTTTTGTCAAGATCTCCTTAGCTGGACAGTGTAATTCAAGGTATTTTGTTTCTATTACTTGTTCAATACTGATGCAATCAATTTCTATTTTACATCTGATTGGTTTTTTGCTTATTATTATTATTTTATTAGTTTTCTAAGATGAGACTGTCATATTAAATTCTTTTTTATCTGTGGACTAATATTTGCAGACTGTC
This sequence comes from Diabrotica virgifera virgifera, assembly GCF_917563875.1. NCBI lineage: Eukaryota > Metazoa > Arthropoda > Insecta > Coleoptera > Chrysomelidae > Diabrotica > Diabrotica virgifera. The sequence goes on from NC_065452.1 coordinate 46,829,098, forward strand.
TTCATCTTTTGCTATTAATATGGTGTCGTCTGCATAACAGACTATTTCTACTTCTTTGTTTTCCACTTACCTTCTTCTTTTGCTTTTGATTGGTTTATCCATGATTAAATTAAAGAGAACAGGGCTCAATGAGTCCCGCTGCCTTATTCCACGGCTCATGTCTATAGGTTCTGTAAATTGTCCATTTATTCTTGACTTCCATTTTGTTGTTTGTTAGATGTTTTCAATATATTTTATGATATTTAGGGGATCTTCTCTATTATACAGAAGATGGATTACACCTTTGAGTCTAACTCTATCAAATACTTTCGTGAAGTCAATCAGACACAGGAATGCTGGTCTATTATACTCTAGTGATTTCTCAGTAATTTGCTTTATGACTAAGACTGCATATGTACACGATATTCCAGTACGAAAATTTTGTTGTTCATCCGCTAAATTTATCCTCTGATTCATTAGTTCTTGTTAAATTTTAGTTGGGGAGCGTTCAAGTATTACGTAACGCAGCTTGGGGGATGGGGGTATTGTAAAACGTTACGGTGCGTTACATGGGTGGAGGGGGGTTCGAACAGCGCGTTACGTAACATTGTTTTTTAACTTATGTAAATAAAAAAGACTACGGAATCAAAATCTCCCAACTTTGCAACTTTCGTTTATATTTTACAGAGAACCCCTAGATTGTATTATATTGCCCCTTATGATCCGTTCATGTTCCGGCCCTTCTACAACTACAATAGGACAATATAGGTATCTAGTATCTATTCAAGTGAAAAATATTCAAATTTGTCACCAGATCAAGAACAGTAACATATGTTTGCAATAATTGACCTTTTTGGAGAACAAAAGCTGAAAAGATACAGTTACAGATGCGATTAGACCAAAGAAATTTTAAGAGAGAGTCATAAATCGTTTGTCTATTCTTTTTATGAAGTTTTTATTATGCAGTCTAGTTTTCTCAGTGTTCTGTAAATACGTAATACACAGAAACGTATGTATTGCTCTTGTCAGTGTTGTTAAAGTTAATTAATTATATAATACTTTAATTAATTAAATGTCGTTTTTATCATTACCTCAAAAAGTCTAAAAAGTTTTTATTATTACCGCAAATGCGGTTAAATTATTTAAAAATGTCTTTAAATAAAAAGCATTAAATACAAAACCCACTACATATATTGATACTTAGTTTAGAAAATTGATAGATATTTAAAAAAATAAAACCATTATTTTAAGGTGTGGTTCCTGAATTATTAATTTCAAAGTTTTATGTGTTGTTATGTAGTCATGTTGTGACTGGCTGATTGACATAAAGTCCATGCCAATAAAAAAAAAGTTTATGTGAAATATCTTGACGAAAATTACATATAATTTCAAAATTTCACTTGCATTATTCATAATAGACCCTACATAATACACATTTTTGAGATGAGGTTGTTAAGCAGCTTCTAAAAACAAAAATATACAGGGTGATTAATTAAAATTAAAGATAATGGACTATGCTAGACTTGAGTGAATCACCCTGTATATTTAAATTTATGTTTAAATAGTCCATAGCTGAATTTAAAAGTTGACGTATCCTAGCGTTTTTATAATTTTCTAAAATAATGACACATGACAACAATTTTATTCCATAAGTGGTTTCCATATGTTATAATTTTAAATGATCACCCTGTATTATTCATAAAGACCATGGAATCAGATTGTTAAGCAGCTTTTAAAAATATAAAACTATACAGGGTGTTCCATTAAAAATAAAGCTTATGGACTACGGTAGGCTTGCGTGAATCACCCTGTACATTTAAATTTATGTTTAAAAAGCACACATTTTGATACATGAAAATCTACGGGTCTCAGCGTTTTTTAAAATTGTTTCAAACAAGGACAGAAATAATTTTATTCCATAAGTGCCTTCTTATATATACAGGGTGTTTCAGAAAAAGGTAACACGATCTCTAGGATAGGTGAAAAATTGAAAAATAATTGGGGTTTGATTACTAATTCATTTTTGAAACGGCATGCTTTTTCACGATACAGGGCGTTGAAGAACAAAAAAGTTTTACACATTTTTTTCACTATTTTTCCGAAAATACTGGCAACATCGTATATTATTTGTTATACAAAAATTTTTACAAAACAAAATAAAATGTTGAAATAATAAATATGTTATTTTATTTTAAGCTTTTATTAAAAAAGATAAAATAGAAAAATGCATGAGAAGAACAATAAAGGATGAAGCCAAAAATGTATGTAAGGATGGGGCCAAGTAGGGAAAATATAAATGTAAAATTAGTAATAAAAGATTATTATTGTAAGTTTTGGACATATTTCATGTCGTGGGACATGAAATTACGATTAGCACGGATAACTAGACACATGAACTGAATAGAAGGATCGTTCTTGGGTGGCAGTATTTGGAAAACTGAGAGAAACTTTTAAAAGTGAGTTGTCCACATGCCTAAAGAGAAAGGTATTTGATCAGTGCGTCCTCCCAGTCTTGACGTACGGATCAGAAACACTTACCTTAACTAAAGCCTCGGCTACCAAACTAAGAGTAACGCAGAGAAGAATGGAGCGGTCAATGTTAGGAATAACTCTGCAAGACAAAATCAAAAACGGAGAAATCAGGAGAAGAACAAAGATGACTGACGTCATCGAAAGGATAGCCAGGTTGAAGTGGAGATGGGCAGGATACATAGCCAGAATGACAGATGGGCGATGGACAAAAGGTTATTGGAATGGAGGTTAAGAGAAGACAAGCGAAGCGTTGGTCGACCGCCTACAAGATGGACTGACGACGTAAGAAAGCTAAATAAAAACTGGATGAGAGCGGCGCAGGATAGACGTGGTTGGAAACGAGGGGAGGAGGCCTATGTTCAGCAGTGGACATTTAAGGCTGGATGATGATTGTAAGTTTTTATTATTACCTCAAATGAGATTAAAATAATAACAAAGTTCTTTTACCGAGTTTCCGGTACTTTTCGCAACCTAGTTTTCCATTTAGGTTCAAATGGTCACTTGTGTGTTACGTAACGTTTAGGAAGGTGGAGGGGGGTAAGGGGGTACAGAAAAACGTTACGGTGCGTTACATGGGGAGAGGGGGGTCAAAAATCTTCAAAAATCGCGTTACGTAATACTTGAACGCTCCCTTGTATGTTTTAGGTATGCTTTATAACAAGTTTATACCTCTGCAGTTTTCTGGCTGTTTTTTTTTATAAAATCCAAATTACCACAGAAGATAGCTTCAGAACAATTTATAATTATATTCTTTATATCTTTAAATATGCTGCAATAATAGTTTCTTTTCTAAACATGATCTATCCAAAGGTTTATTTGTAAAGTTTGACAAGTATTTTTATTGTTTTCCATAAATTCCCTAATAGTGACACTTAATTCCATAGTAATTCCATAAAGTATGTAAAATTCCATCAATATTCTTTTATTATTAACGACTATAAAAATTGCTACTAGCACCACCTACAGCAACAAAAATTCTCAAGAAATATTACTAAATAAATATAAAATTGCGTCTAAGACCGTTTTTTACAATTTTGACTATATCTGCCGCGTATGCATCGTCCAACTGGGAAATCACAAGATCCGCCATATCTTTTTGCAAATTTTAGCAACGTCGTGGACAGCACAACCGTAATGGACTGCTATAAGTCTTGTGCGGGGAATTTTTATGATTTTCATTCCCGCTCGTAGCTTATTCTACTTTACGGAATTCTGCTGCGATAAATATCTACATAAATTCTTGATGGTACTAATGCGGTGTGATTGCAGTTACTGCTAACTTAGAATGCTTATTTTTATTACTGTAAAATTTTATTAACTAGTATATTTTATGGGACTGAAACACGATTAAAAACATTTTATATCTGACATTGATTGTTATTTTCACGTCGGAATCGCTTTCAAAACGTAAATTGAACAAATTATTTTGTTTTCGTACTTAATAATATAAAAAATTCTTCTATGTTCGATTTGGAAATGCATGATAGGACGGTTTTTATGAAAAAAGATTACAACGGTCTATATAGAGGACTTTTCAAAGCAGAAAAATTATACATAAAGATACGGAGTTTCTTACAATATCTTATCAATTTTTTTTTATTTTAAATAATAAGAATGCACCTAATGTACAAGATTAACCAGCATTTTTTCTTTAACCTAATTTTCCAAAAATTGTTTGTAATCTAGATATCACCTGGGCCATGCTAGCTTTTTTTATCATGAAATCCCCACTTCTTTGTTGTGCCTACACAGCACAGTACTGACTCCGCTTTTCACTACCTGCATTAACTGTGACTACAATGTACAACACTAACTAAGCCTTACACAACTTCTTACATTAAACAAGTTCGAACAGTTTAATCCTCTTGAGCCTTCGCATCTAGGGTTCATTGATAAGAAGTTGAAGTACTTAGTAGTTGGAATGCTTATGGAGCCTCTCTTCATGTCTCCTGACGACTTTCTTAATTTCATTCGGAATAGATTTAGCATTAAGGTGTCTACGTAAATCTTCATTCCGAACATACCAAGGAACACCAACAATATTCCTTAGTATTCAGTTCTGGTGCGTTTCTAGTCTTCTATACTTGCTTTTTAGATACAGCCTCATAATTTTTTAGCATAGGTCCACACCGGTTTCAATATCTTTTTTAAATCAGTACTTTGTTCTGGCTGAAAAGTTGAGAGTACCTACCTATCAGCTCATACTTATTTTTGTACTGTATCCTCAACTGTTCAGTTTTCTTTTTAACATGTTGCTTCCGTTTGAATTTGGAACAATACTGTTGTTTAAGATAATTGGGAGATAACTGATTTTCTCGTTAGTAAAGTTAATATGAACTGATTTGTGGTCATTAAACTTTATAAGCCACTTTTTTGACGAGCGTCCTATGTCATTAATTGCATTTTGTAGGTTTACCCAGGGCCGGTTCTAGGGTTTTGAGCGCCCCGGGCAAAACAGAATTTGGCGCCCTTTCATACTAAAATACAAATTTACTGCAAATATAATAAATAGTAAAAAAAGCAAAAAATCATAATTTCAAATATATTTTATAATATATAACTGATGCAACATATGGCATGGCATAACGAGCGCATTTGAAGTTCAAGCGACGAAGGAGGGAAACAGAAGATAAAGATAAATGTATATTGTCAACAAACAGAAAAAAACAATGTGTATAAACGTTGTACAATACTAAAAAAGATGTTGATTGTGCGCACTGCATGGGCACAATCTGCATCTGCACTGCATGCGCACAATCTGCATCTCCAATGACTAAATTGAGGGAGTGGTATCCACGTGGTATAAAAAAAGCACGAGAATATTCCTTGCAATCACGAGCTTGTACACCTTAATTTTTTCCCTTCATGTTAGAGCCGTTGTCATATCCTTGGAATCTACAATCATCTAAATTCAATTGAAAATCATTGATTAATTGTTTTATTATAATAATGAGTAGGCCTGTGACTCGATACCTAGAACCAAGGCTATGGAAAACAATGGAAGAAAGACATCGAAGTGTCTCTTCAAAAATTGAACTTCTATGACAAGAAGTATCCTGACTTATGGGTGTGAAAATTGTATAATAAATAAGAAAACCAAAAACACAATAAGAGTAACAGAGATGGAATTCCTAAGGCGAAGTTGCAGAGTAACAAAAAGAGATAGAATAAATAACAAAGGTATTAAGAGAATAATGGGGATGAATTCAGATATAATGTACTACATATAACAGAAGCAATTAACCTGGTATTGGCACTAAGAAGAGCAAAAAACGTTGGATAAACAGCAATGAAGTGAATGAAGCAATGGAAAGAAGAAATCTGCGGGAAGGGGACTGGCAAAACAGAAAGAACTGGAGAAAACGGTTGAGTGAAGGAATACTCTGAAAACTGTGGAAATCCTTAGAAAGGACGCGGGGTGTTTCTAAATAAGTGCGACAAACTTTAATGAGTAATCCTACCTGAGAAAATAATGAAAGTTTGTTCTATAAACGCATTTCCGAGAAACGAGGTGTTGGAATCTTTCTTTGCGCATTTTTTGATAAAAAATCAAGCATTTGAAAAAAATAGTACGCTACTGAGATATTTAAAAAAAATAATTTTAGAATTCCTCGTTTAATTTGTGACAAAACATCTACCCTTTTTTCATACGACCCGCCGTTTTTGTGCAAAAATAAAACATCTTAACTCTTACAAAGTACTCGAAATAGGTTTCTGTAGATTCATATAGGTAAAGAAGAACTTATCATTCCTAATCGTCAAGAGTAATAGTTTGGTAAAAAAATTTAAAACAATAAATAAATCACTTTTCAATGAAAGAATAGATAATAATGTATTTACTAAGACCGATAAGAATAATAACTTTAAAAAATCACTTCAAATGTTCAAAATTTTCGTCGTTTACCTCATGACATTTATTATTTTTTATTACGTTGATAGCAACTTACCTAAATCTATATAACATAAAAAGAATAATTTGGCCAAACAGAATCATTTCACAAAGCGCGCGCGCCATTGCAAATTTACAGAAAGACTAAATATTATTTAACAAATGAGTGTATAACATTAACGCCAGTATTATACTATCGCTGACTATTCTTAAGTTTGTTGATAATTTAAAATTTGATCTTCCTCTATTTTTAACTAGATCGTTGACATACGTTATACGTGACAAATGACCTTTTAAAAAAATGAACAAACTTTTTAGATCGTAAAAGAATTTGTCTGCAGTCTGCATTAACTTTGTATGAGTGATACAAGATACAAGCCATAACAGTTCTTAGGTTGCATTATTTTTAATGGTGGGCTTTGGTTAATCTATTAATCTTTATTTTGAGTTATGAATTCTGACTATAGATAGAAATAGTTTTCTTTTAAATTAAATAATACTAGATTTATTCAATCATATTAGGAAAAATGTTCAAAGTTAATATGTAAAATATTTTATTTTTATATTGGCGTGCCTCAAAATGTTGCGCCCCTCAAAATTTGGCGCCCCGGGCGACCGCCCGGCTCGCCCGCCTCTTTATCCGGCGCTGGGTTTACCGTAGATTCTTTTATAGTTATTCCTATTGTTAAGACTGCTGTATCATCAGTAAATGTGGCTAGTTGAATGTTTTCTCTCTCTGGAATGTTAGATGTATACAAAAGGTATAATACTGGTCCAAGAACGCTACCTTGTGGAACCCCTGAGTTTATGGGTTTTAACATATTTACAAATTTGAGTAACGACGTGGACAGCACAACCGTAATGGACTACTATTAGTCTTGTGCGAGGAACTTTTATGATTTTCATTCCCGCTCGTAGCTTATTCTACTTTACGGAATTCTGTTGCGATAAATATCTACATAAATTCTTGATGGTACTAAGGCGGTGTGATTGCAGTTACTGCTAACTGGACCGCGTTATGTAATAACGGATTAACCGCCAAAAGTTCAAAATCGAGATATTAGTGCCATCTTGCAGCAAGGGTGCAAATCTATGTATAAAAATATGTTTTTTGTAAAAAAATTTAAAAAAAAAGCTGTTTTTAAATGCCTGTATTAAGCGACATTTTTTATTTTATTAAAAAAATCTCACACTAGGATTTGTAATATCGAACTAAACGCCAATAATGGTACATAATCCATTGTCATAAACAAAAATCCGCATCTTTGTAAGTGTAATAACGAATCAAGCGCCACGAATAGTCGGTTAATTCTTTATTACAAAACATAACATATTTAATAATGTTTAAGATATCGAATTAAAAGACATCCTTTGTCAGGTAACATCAGATTAAGCGCCAAATATGTCTCTTAATCCGGTATTCGGATCTTAACTCATGCATATCTTAAAAAATCATTAACGAATTAAGCGACATTTGATCGAATAACTTTTAAAATATAAATTATTTTTAAAAAATTTTAAACACATGTAAAAGTCTATTATAAAAACAAATTTAAAATCTTTAAACCGATTTATCTCAAAACTACATTTTGGCGCTTAATCCGCTATTACATAACGCGGTCCAACTTTTAGAATGTTTATTTTTATTGCTGTGAAATTTTATTAACTAGTACAATATATTTTTATGAAACTGAAGCACGATTAAAAACATTTTATATTTTATTCTTATTCAGCCAGAAAACCCCCGTGTCTTTTGTTTGCATTAATTTAGTGCCGAAATCCCTCGAACCCCCAAAAAAAGATGACGTGGCCCTAGATTCTACCCCCTCCCTCATAATCTGTTTGCATCAATTTAATGCCGAAAATTCTCGAAACTCCAGATGACGTGCCTTAGCCGTGAACCTGAACACCAGGTGCTCCAGGGGTCGGTTCTGATAGCGCAGTCATGTTATGGTACCGAGTTTGACATGTTTATGCACTTTTGGATGCATGTTATGCACTTTAAAATGCAATTATGCATTTTCAACTATTTTTCTATTGTAGACTTTTTCCTGACGTCATCTCGAACACAATGCAAAAACAAAGTAAGTTATCAATCGAAGTAGCACAGAAAACGATCCATACAACCAGACGCATCGTTCCCAGACCACCAGATTAACAACAGGTGGAATACATTCTTTGGTTACAACCTCCCGCGATTTTCAAAAATTATAAATCATACAGGATGCCGAGGAAATTAATATGAGAGAATTTTAAATAATTCACAACCCATCTGCTCAGCGTGGTAAAAATTCCAACAAGAAAGATTCCTTAGTACTCAACAAAAGAGTAAATGAATTTAAATGTATAAAAATTTTCAATTTCTTTGCAACACGAAAATGCAGCAGCTGCATAATACTCTTGTTAAATAGGAGAGTGCAGGAAGAGTCTATACCGGTTTCGGAGATTTTTCCCCCTCATCAGTAGTCCCCTATCCTCTTCTCTCCGATTTCCCCAGGCATCACACTTTGGGCCTTTCCGAATTGCAAAGAACGAAATGTCACGGATGTACTAGAGCCATCTACCGAAAAATAAAGTAAGTTCCCATACCACCAGATTGACAACAGGTGGAATACTTTCTTTGGTTACAACCTCCCGAGATTTTCAAAAATTATAAATCATACAGGATGCCGAGGAAATTAAGATGAGAGAATTTTAAATAATTCACAACCCATCCGCTCAGCGTGGTAAAAGTTCCAACAAGAAAGATTTCTTAGTACTCAACAAAAGAGTAAATGAATTAAAATATATAAACATTTTCAATTTCTTTGCAACACGAAAATGCAGCAGCTGCATAATACTCTGGTTAAATCGGAGAGTGTAGGAAGAGTCTATACCGGTTTCGGAGGGTTTTTCCTCCTCGTCAGTAGTCCCATATCCTCTTTTCTCCGATTTCCTCAGGCATCACACTTGCAATGTATACTTTTGCATACACAATACAAAAGGTTGCAAGTCTCTAGATGCTGTATTTAAAAATCGATTTATTATGGTGTTATTAGTGCTAAATGTCCTGGTCTATAAAGACTTAATGCTCCGTTGCTTACTCCGTAATTGTTCCGCACGAAACTTAGTCATACAATGTTCTCAATCAATTTTAGATTTAAATCGTACATTTTGGCTTCAAAAATCATCATCAATAATGTATTACACTAATGAAAAGCTTAGAAACAAGATTGAGTTACAATCTCCTGCAAATGTAACATTTATATTAAGCCTAATACCTATGTAAAAGAGCATTTAATTTTTCTAGTAAATGTATAACAAACAAATTATTTTAAATTCATTGTGCACTGCTGGTTTTTGTTTTTGAAAAGGTGAGCTATCTTTGGTAAATTGAACAAATGGATTACTCTAAGTATGATTGCAGGGTTATCAATCAATAGTGACTACTTACACATCATTTTCTTTCCTTTTATCCTTATGTGAAGTTAAACATTTCTCCTTAAATAAAGTAAAAAACAGACGTACTCTCAATCATTTATTGTAACTTCCGACGACCGGTTTCGCTCTCTAAAAGTGACTTGTAACCGTTGACCTGAAGATGCTCTACATACTTTAGAGAGCGAAACCGGTCGTCGGAAGTTACAATAAATGATTGAGAGTACGTCTCTGTTTTTTACTTTTACTGAACTTTATGTCTTGCGTAATACTGATCTTAATGTCTTTCACAGACATGACTTAACCATGTCTTCTTATACCTCTTGCAAGGATTTCCAACTCAGCGATTCTTCATATTCCTTAATTATTATTTTGACTTCAAACATGCTTTAATTGTCTTAATCTATATGGATCGGTGTCATAACGATGTCAAATAATTAACTCATCTCTGTTGTTTGTATCTTCGCAACCCCATATAATTTGTTGGGCGTTGGAGTCGACTTTAATAATAAGCTTTATGTGCTTTTTCTTCTTCTTTAAGTGCCGTCTCCCAATCGGAGGTTGGATATCATCATCACTATCTTTACTCTATCTAACGCTGCTCTGAAGAGATAGAACTGCATTTAAACCAGTCGCTTAAATTCTTCAACCACGACACTCTCCTTCTTCCAATACTCCTTCCGCCTCTTATCTTTCCCTATGTTATCAGTCTTAGCATTTAATACCGCTGTCTCCTCATTACGTGTCCCAGATATTGTACCTTTCCTATTTTTATTGTGTTTATTATTTCGCATTCTTTACCCATTTCTCGCAATACTTCCGTCTTCGTTTTCTTCTGTGTCCATGCTATTCTAAGATTCCTTCTGTAACACCACATTTTAAATGACTGTAACTTATTTATGTGGTCTTGCTTCAATGTCCAGCTTTCAAGTCCATATTGTAGTATCTCAAAGCTTTTACTCTCAGTTCCAATCCAATCCAATTCATTCTCTTTTGTTGCAGAGAACTGTTTTGATTTTTACAAACGGTTTTCTTGCTATTTCTATTCTGATCCTCATTTCTGTTGTTTGATCATTTTTCTCTGAGATCCAGGTTCCTGGGTATTTGTATTTATCAACATTTTCTATCGGAACATTTCCCAAATGTATTCTTGTTTGTATGTTTTTTTTCTTGGTTATTATCATGTATTTGGTCTTTTTTATATTTATTTTTACTCCATATTCTTCACAGAAACTGTTTGTTTTGTTTAGTAGTAGTTGGAGTTGTTCAGCAAAGCATATCTTATGTTGTTAATACTCGTAGATCTTTCGGTAATTATTATTCCTTCACTTTGAAATACTAATGCTTCTTCAAAAATGGCTTCACTATATACATTAAAGAGTAATGGAGCCATAATATATCCCTGATTTCACTTCTTCTCTAACTTCTGTCGTGATTTCAATTTCTGGACTGGGTTCTTTATCTATTACAATTTGTGCTCTTTGATTCCAGTAAAGGTTTGTTATTATTCGTAAGTCCTTTTTGTCTATGCGCTCATTGTTGGTATATTCTAGAAGGTTCTTTAATTAGTCACTGGAAGTTGTTCCTTACAATCAATAGGAAAGTAAAGAGACTCAATAATCATCTCTATAACCGACGCATCAGAGTTTAGTTTAATTCTGGCAGCTGTCATGTCTCCCTACAGAGCTCCATAACTAGTCTCAGGTTAAGGTCAGACCTACAAAAGTTTCAAGATGTTTCGTATATGGTACTCTCAAACTTACTTCTAAGTCCTTAACATTGAGTACCCGTATTTTATTTTCATTTATCCACGGTTCTTGAAGAAGCACCATGTCAGTGTTCCTCTTAGATATTTTCTGGCACAGTAATTCCGATGCTGTTTTTGTGCTGCAAGTTGATCTTTTCATTTATTTTGGAGCCCCCAACAGACCCTTTTGTAATGTCTTCCCCTTGTATAGATCCCCTTTCAGCTTGTTGCAGTTTGGAAGTAATATTTACAGGCTTTGTGTCCCCAATGTTTACCACCTGTTTTGTTTTGCCCTGTTCTGACGAGATAATGTTAGAAGGCTTCGATTGAAGCTCTTCTTCGGTTGAAGCCTTTTATGCCCTTCTTCTAACTATTTATCAAGCCAGAGAGTCATGGGTAGTCCTCCGTCAGCTGTTAATGTGGAAACCAGAATCGCCAAACGATTGGTCCTGAGTTCATGTTTTTGTTTTCCAATTCGTACCAATAGCACCTTCAGATTCGCATTTATATACTCTAGCTCTAGAAAGTTCATCAGCACGCGCATGGATTTTGGGAATCCTTCAGCTTTAACGACCTTCCATTCCGCCTATTCTTCTAAGAAGTCATTTGTAGCTTAAAAGGCTCCTCGTTACCACGTATCAACTGATCCACTAGTCAATTACCTTCGTAACGAGGTGTGCAAGTCTCGTCGACCAAGTTTAGTTATGGCATATTTTATTGCCCCAATGTCATTTTCCGAGGCAGATATCTCTGCGTATTCTTTGTTAATTACTACTGTCTTTATCCCAGTAAGAGCAGCTTGGAGTTGCCGCTGAATTATTTATCCTACAGAATTTACAGGTTGTTTAGTGTCTCAAAATTAATTCCCATTCCCATGTTTCTTAAATAAACAGCATGTCAGTTTTCCTCTCAGCTATTTTCTGGCACAACAGTGCCACTGCTGTATTTTGTGCTGCAAATTTATCTCTACGATCTATATCTATCTCTCTGTCCTTGATACCGCGGTAATGTTTTTGTATAGTTGTAAGAACTGTTCTTACTTTTAGTTGAACATTTTCTACACTCGTAGTAAAATTATTTTTATTATTACTTTTAATCGGTAATAAAATACTCATTCAAATGTAACCTTATCTCCCGTACTATTACAGAAGTTCACAAAAGTTCTAAACAGAAAACTAACAATTCGGGATGATCAGTTTTATATTGAGAGTTTTCAAAGTTGCAGAATAAGAATTTTTAAAAGCACAAGTGTTAGTTAAAGATGGGCATTATTGTACCAAATTTAATAACTGTGTTTTTAAATCTGTTTGTTGTTTTTTTTTGTAATTAAAAGATTATGCTCCGTATTTTACGGAATGGATAAGGGTGATTCCATTTCAAATCATTCAATTTTAGAGCAAAAAAAAATTTGGATCTCCGATTTGTCTGAAAATTGGTATATAGCTTCTGCGGGATGTAACAATAAGATATTTAAGGTCAAAAATCTTCTTCTTCTTTTTTTCTCAAAATGTTATTTTATGCGATTTTACAGTGATTTGGTGTTTATCTAAACAAATTTGCATTTTCTATCGTGAAGTATCAATGGAAAACATAATATTTTACTAGAAGGGACTTAAAATGTCATTATGTGGCATTATAACAAGTTACTTTGATTCAAAACAAGTTTTTGATCAAATTTTATAGTGTAGAAAACGTTAAAATTTTACAATTTTACGTTTTACATTTTTCTCCTTTCCCAAAATACCTCATAATCGATTTGGCTGAAAATTTTCATACAGATAGCCAAAATATAGGATTTTAAGTGGTGAGAAGGATGTGAATTATATTACAATACCAAAAAAGTTACATGCAATATAATAGTCAAAAATATAGGCATCTACTGTAAGTAAAATTAACTCGAAAATATCGACCTCGCGACAAAAATTGTTAAAAAGAAATTGTAATAATTGTAAATACGATTTATTTGGAACAATTTCAGTTCCTACCATTTTTGTCGAAAAGTTAATAATGGAGGAGATATTGAGCCAAACAGGTTCTCCTTTAAAATCAAGACGGCGGCTAACATAACGGAGGAATTCATTCGTGATTTTAAATTTAGGCTACTATTAACTCAGCTAAAGATTAGAAAAATAAAATTTTGGTCAGCTCGGCATGCAAGGTCAAATGCTATCCCGACTGGGCTAATACGAGTATACTTTTGAGTCTGATATTACTACATGTAACTTTTTGGTATTGTAATATAATTCAAATCCTTCTAACCACTTAAAGTCCTATGTTTTGCAATCTGTAGACAAATTTTCAGCCAAATCAGTGATGATGTATTTTGGGAATGGGGGAAAATGTTAAAAACAATATTTTAACGTTTTCTACACTATATATTTTGATTAAAAACTTGTTTTGAATCAAAATAACTTGTTATAATGCCATATAATGACATTTTTAAGTCCCTTCTATTAAAATATTTTGTTTTTTATTGATACTTTACAATAGAAATTGCAAATTTGTTTAAATAAACACCAAATCACTGTAAAATCACATAAAATAACATTTTGAGAAAAAAAGAAGAAGAAGATTTTTTGACCTTAAATATCTTATTTTTACGTCCCGCAAAAGCTATATACCAATTTTCAGACAAATCGGAGATCCAAAATTTTTTGCCTGAGTGATTTGACATGGAATGTACCATAAATATATCGCGAAAAGAATTATACAACAAAAATATTGTGTTTATCCACCCTTTGTTTCACCGTTTATAAATATCCAAAAAGATCAGACAAAGCTATCATTATTATTACTTTCAGTCGGTAAAATACTCAATCATCATCAACAGCTATTTTAATCATCGTCGGATGTAAGTCTCCCGTAGATGTGTCCATTCTAGGGATGGGAAAAACCTACCCGTTTAAACCTAAAACCGGTTTTTTTACTTCGCAATAACCGGTTTTACCGGTTGTTTTTTGTCCCGGTTATAACCAGTTTTTTCTTTTTAAAGTAAAAACCGGTTATTAGGTTTTTACGGTGATTAGGATTAGGTTAGGTATTATTTTGGATCCCAATCATAATTATTATTCTCAAGTAATTATTCCAAACAAAACCATAAATCAAATTTTATTTTATTTTATAAAATATAGAAGCAAACTGAAAGTGCAATCTCATATCAACCAGAAACAATTACAGTGGAACCTCGATAACTCGGATTAATCGGGACCGCGGCCGATCCGGGTTATCGAAAATCCGGGTTAGCCGGAGAATATAGTAAAAATTAATAAATAACCTCCATTACAATTACAAAAACATGAAACACATATGCACAGTACACATCTAAATTACGTATAGTTGTATAGAGTGTAGAGTTTTGTTCATTTCTTGGTAAAAAACTCAGTCATACTGTAGAGATGTACCGACACCATAATATGGTAGGTCTGGATCTTGCGTACAAAAAAAAATTGATAAATAGCAAGCTGAAAATTTGTTATTAGCTTAAGGGTGTCTAGTCGGACAAACATTAATATATGGGAACACTGGAACAGGGGAAGTTTTAACTGTGGAACAGGTTAAAAATTTGGAACGGTCAGACCACGAAAACGGCACATGTATTTTTTCCGACAGAACAGACTTAAACTCTCCGAACAGAGATTAAACTCTCATGCAAAAATCAGACTGCTATTTATCACCAAATTGGCGTTTTAATGAGTGGAACATGTAGAATATGTCAAATGACAGGAATTATGACAGGGGATAAATAGCAGTCTGATTTTTGCATGAGAGTTTAATCTCTGTTCGGAGAGTTTATGTCTGTTCTGTCGGACAAAACAAATGTGCCATTTTCGTGTTCTGACCGTTCCAAATTTTTGACCTGTTCCACAATTAAAACTGCCCCTGTTCCAGTGTTCTCATATATCAAAGTTTATCCGACTAGACACCCTTAAGCTATTAATAAATTTTTAGCTTGCTATTAATCAACTTTTTTTTCATACGCGGGATCCAGACCTATGGTAGCATAATATCATATTATGATGCTGCAATAAATTTATTTTAAAGATTCGTCTTTATCAATCCTAAATAATGTTTCTAGTTTCTTTTCCATTGTCACTGCAACATTTTTACGTTTTGTTACCATTACGTAGACAAAGCAAACACAATCTGAAGCACGATTACATTACAGAACGGAAGTGATTAATAGGCTGTACTACACACAATACAATAATTTTTAAATAGTCACGTCTTTTTTAAACAATGCTAAGACAGTTTGACATAAATAAAGAAAAAGGAATACAGACAGGTGTCTGTTCTTTCCGATAAGCTGAGACGGTCGCTCTGGCTGCCGCCGTGTGCATGAATCATTTTTACTATTGTACTTATGTGTTCAAATTACACAAATACACATTATCTCTGAAATATTATTTGGCCTACATACATTTTTATTTGATAAAATTGTTAAATTGTTTATTTGTTAAATTTTTGTCTGATGAAAATCGGTCCGGGTTAGCCGGACTTCCGGGTTATCGGGGGCCGACTTATCGGGGTTCCACTGTATTAAGTTTTATTATAATATTTCCTTGAAAAGGTATTTTTAATCATAATATTTACATAAGAAGTGATCTGGTTGAATTAGACGCAAACATCATCTATTTTTCACACTTAACTCTTGACATTGAAAGTGGGTGAATGATTTTTTCTGATTACCAAAAATAATGCTTTGACTATGAATATCGAATTACTGATTACGAATACGAATCTCCAAGAATTTCGCTACGTTTTCAAAACGATACACTCATACAGGAAGTATTAAATGAGTTAAAATGTACCTATTCTACAAATATACAAACGTGTTAAAAGTAATACATGTTCTTTCGATAGTATCTACTAAATTTGATCATATTGATATCGAGTCGAATGGAGTATCGCAAACTAAAGTGTATTGTAAATGTAACTTTGGATTTAAAATATTGGATTTAAAAACTATTGGATTTAAAAACCGAAAACCGGTTTTTCCAAAAACCGGTTTTTTTGACCGGTTATAACCGCTAGGTTAAACCGTAAGCAAAAAAACCGGTATAACCGAAAACCGGTGTTTTGTCAAAAACCGCCATCCCTAGTCCATTCATATCTGTTTGCTGTTTTTTCCATTCATTCGTGGCCAACCATTCGCTTTATGTCATCAATCCATCTTGTTTGAGGTGTGCCTTTACTTATTTTGCTTGCCCTTGGTGGCCATTCGAGAACGGTTGTCTTCCATTCTTCCTGTGTGTCCTGCCCAGTTCCATTTTAACATGGCAATCTTTTGGATTACATCTGTTACTTTTGATCGTCTTCTTATCTCTTCATTGGATTTGCGACCACTGAGCTCAATGTTGAGCATTCTCCGTTCCGAGTTACTTGAAGTTTGTGGACTATATTGTTGTTTAAAGCCCATGTTTCACCTCCATATATAAGAACCGACAGTTTTTGTAAGTTTGCTAAGTTTGATTTAAATACTGGTTGTAATCGACCAAATATTGCCCATGCTAAAGAACATCTTCTATTTAAATGAGTCTTAAGCTATATTAGCAGAGTTATTTTCTCAGTTATATCTAGAGATCTGTTAGATATTCAGTTTTTGCTAAATTTATTTTTAATCCTATTTCTTTTGTTTTGGTATTTAGGTTTAATAGCATTTTCTGCAATTATTCTCTGTCTTTTGCGATTAGCGCAACGTCATCGACAAATCTCAGATGGTTTAGATTTTCGTTGTCTATTGTCACTCCTTTATTTGTCTATTCCAAAGTTTGAAACATATCTTCTAGAGCAGCGTTTTTCAATCTGTGGGTCGTGACCCCCAGAGGGGTCGCGAAGCCTTACTCGGGGTGTCGCCGACTGAAAGAAAAAGTTGAGGTTCTTAAAACACAATTTTAGTGGGAAGAATGTGCTTGTTTGTTTTTCAAAAGTTTATCAAATTGTGGTACTATTTTGAAAGGTTACTAATCAAATCATTTTCTAATTGCAGTCTATTTCTCTTTTTAGTTTTAATGTCTACTATTGAAGAAAATGTCAGTTCACACAAATATGAAGTGGCGAATTGCACTAATAATTTAAGAGCTTCCCTTGCCAGCTCTGGATATTGGTGTTTTATTTTTATCCAAAATAAGTCGACACTTTGCGAATAAAATTCCATTTTAAGCATGCCATCAGCAGCTAAATCTAGAAGACATTCTTTCATTTTTTTTTGTTGACATCAGTCAGATCTATTGATGTGTCCAACAAAGGGTTTAGAATCCATCTACGCCTATTGTCAGCATCAGAGTGCAACTCTGGAAAGTATGTCAAAAGTTGCTATTGTAAATTATGCAAGGTCTGTATAATGTAAGGAATGTGAGCTGATTAGCCGATACTGCAAAACTTTGGTCTTTTGCATTATCTTCATCAATCTTCTAAACACATGTAAAAGACTCAAACATTTTGTCTTGCAGAGAGGTTGACCACAAACGAAGTTTTGCGTGTAATGCTTTTACTTTATCTTTTGCTGTTAAAATATTCTCTTCTCTTCCTTGAAGGTTCCTGTTCAAATTGTAAAGGCGGCTAAAGAGATCGGCCAAAATGCTAATTTCAAGAGCTAGTAGGGTCAGAAAAACCGTAAGCATATTTAGATTTTGCATCTTGTAAGAACATTAACGATTCAGCTCTCAGTTCCTCAGTTTCAGAACTCTTGTCAACACCTTTCTTTTGGATAGCCAACTGACCTCTGTGTAATAAAGGAGATTTTGATGAGACGAGTCCATATCTTCAAAACGATTCTGAATAGCCGGGTTTGCAAAGCTTTACCTTTGATAGAATTTACAATTTTTATTACCTCCTTGAGCACGTTATTTATATCAGAAATACTATCTTAGAGCCTGTCGATGAGGAAAACAGTGTGTCTAGGATATGTTTGGCATTATCGATTTTATTTTGCAATGAGCTCCTATTTTTGCCATTCATAGCTTTAACACCATCGCTAAATAGCAATATATTTTTCTCAATCAATATTGTAGTTGCAAGTGCTTTCTAAAAACATATCGTACAAACACTGGCCAGTAGTGTTTGCAGGAAGTGCTTTGCAAAATAGATCTCTTCCATGATATTTTTCATCTGCTTCAAAGCGCACAAATACTGCAACTGCAAACTGTGCACAGTCGGAAACGCCTGCAGATTCGTCAAAATGCAAAGCAAAATGTTGGCTGTTCTTTAATTTTTAGCCCGCGTGAATAAAAAATAAATGTACCAAAATAGGGAAAAATTATTACCTAACGTAGTATGTAGTTTTTAATTAAATTATGTTTTTGGCTATCTGTGACACCAGGGGGTCGCCAGAATATTTCAACCTCTTAAAGGGGTCGCAAAATCAAAAAGATTGAAAAGCACTCTTCTAGAGCTAACGTAAATAGTGAGTGAATCAAATATGAACCGACCTTTCCGTCGCCACTTAGCATAAACTGGTGAATATGTCTAAATTATTGTGGTGGAAGGTTATAGTCTAATGTGTGACTGCGCGCTACTGCCTGCGCTCTAATGACGTGCAGTCAGTTACTGTTGCGATGAGCGAGAGAGTAGTGCCATGTTCAGTTGCACAACGCATTGTTATCAAATTCCTTGCAAAAGAAAATGTTCGTCCCGCTGAAATTTGGCTAAGATTAAATAATCAGTATGGGGAATCAACACTGTCCAGTACACAAGTGAAATTTTGGCATAGACAAGTTCGTGAAGGACGACATGCCATGCAAAACAAGTTATCAACGACGTCCGAAAATTGTCCGATAAAGCCGAAAACTCGTTTGTCTACAGGCCAAATTTCTACAAAAAAAAAACGTTTGTATTGGGATTATCGTGGCGTTTTGTTACTGGATTTTCTTCATGAGAGACGAACCATTAATGCCGCTTATTACTTATTACTGTAGTCTTTTGGATCGTGTTCGAGCTGCCTATAGGTCCAAAACACGGGCGACTCTCGTTGAACATCCTGTATACAGTCCTGATCTTTCACCATGTGATTACCACATGTTCAGTCCATTAAAAGATGCACTAGGCGAAGCGCGTTTTGATATGATAATCAAATGGAGCAATTCGTGAGCAATTGTTTAGATACCCTCCCTTATTCTCTTTATGAAAATATTATGCAGAAACTCCCTAGCCGCTGGGAAACATGCATACAGAAGGAAGGAATGTGTATAGAAAAGTGAGATATTGTTTAATTGTCTTCTTCTTCTTCTTCTTCTTTTTATATAGACATTACTCTGTCTGTTTTTCAAGGTGCCCCCAGTCAGTTGTCATTCCATCTTTTTCGTGGTCTTCCCACTGATCGCCTTCCTATTGGGGAACCGTCTCTCGCCGTCCTTACTACTCTATTTGTTGTCATTCGGCTTATGTGGTCGTTCTATTCTACTCTTCTGCTTTTCACCCAGTTATTAATGTTGTCCACCTTGCATCTCCTTCGTATATCTGCACTTCTAGCTCTATCCCACAGCGTCTTACCATCGATTTTTGGCAATGTGTTCATCTCTGCTGTTTCTAGCATTCTTTTTGTCCTTTCTGCATCAGGTCGTGTTTCTGCCGCGTATGTCATTATTGGTCTGATTATTGTTTTGTAAATTCTGCCTTTCACTTCTTTAATTGTTGTAATTATAATTCAATAAAAGGTTATTAGCAAAGGTCGGTTCATATTTGATTCGCTTCTCGTAGTTTGGGTGAGATATAATCACCTTGCCTAACCCCTCTCTGTAGTTTTATCTTTTTTGTTTTTCCTTCTATTTTTATCGGCTCATACAAATACCCGATACAAATATTCAAAGGTAACCTTATCTCCCGTACTATTAACGAAGTTCAATAAAGTAAACAGAAAACTAACAATTTGAGACGATCAATTTTGAGTTTTTATTTTAACAAAGTTGCAAAATCAAATTTTTTAATAGCACTAGTATTAGTTAAAGATGAGCGTTATTCTGCTAAACTTGATATCTGTGTTTTCAAATCTTTTTGTTGATTTTTTCTGTAATTTGAAGATTATCCTCTGTATTTTACGAAGTAGATCGCAAAAAGAATTATACAACAAAAATATTGTGTTTATCCACCCTTCGTTTTACCGTTTATAAATATCCGAAAATATAGGACAAAGATGCTTGCTTTTGATTTTGTTCTGCCCCGTTTGTTTTCTTTGTAAAATCTGCCCCTGAGTGAGCTGGTACAGGTGTATCTGAAGTAGATTTTTTCTCTTTTTTTCGGTCGGTAATGAAAACATATGTCTGCGGAATTCAGAGTGAAGTAGAATATAAAAAGGTCGTGACCCTTAGGGGTTCTATTGCAGGCTGAACGACTTTTTGCTGTCATTCTGCACGGGGTACGCAACTCTGACGCAATGCGTTTCTTATTAGACTTACATATGTATTCCATGAATTTTTCAATTTGTTAAATATACGGGGGAGGATAAAATCTGAACTCACCTGTGTAAAAGTAATTTGACGATATCTTACATTTTAGGTAGGTATATTTTTCTTTCTCGGAAAGTTTGTCAGTATGTAGGTGGATTGTACGGGGCTTGTTCAATTGAAAGACATCTTAAATTCAGCAATCATTTATTGGCAAATATATCTACAAATAATTACCACATTAAGTCTTCTTCTTCTTCTTCTTCTTCTTCTTTTTATATAGACATTACTCTGTCTGTTTTTCAATGTGCCTCCAGTAAGTTGTGATTCCATCTTTTTCGTGGTCTTCCCACTGATCGTCTTCCTATTGGGGAACCGTCTCTCGCCGTCCTTACTACTCTATTTGTTGTCATTCGGCTTATGTGGTCGTTCCATTCTACTCTTCTGCTTTTCACCCAGTTATTAATGTTGCCCCAGCTTACATCTTAATAATGATGATAGAGAGTATAATGCTCTATTCCCCACAGCTTTCCTTGCTGAGATCTATTTTTCTATGTGGTTGTCATCTGTGATTACCGCCTCCAGATATTTAAACTGTTTTACTACTTCGAAGTTGTGGTCGTTATCTGTAAGTTGTGAACAATAGTTATTAGAATAGAATAGAAATATGCTTTATTGTCACTGAGAATTATACAATTTTATGGACAAAGCTTAACATAGATTCACGAAAAAGATATACATAACAATAACAAATACAATTTTATAAAATTAGATAAATCGTCAATAAAAAAAATACAAACAAGTTAAAAAAGTGAAGTAAAAAAACAAAAACCAATATATTGCAAAATTACTATAAATTGCAAAATTGAACATACAACATAATATAATAAAACACAAACAAAGGAACTAATAAGTTTAAGCTGCTGTATGTGACACCCAAATATATATAAATACACTTTAGTACATTACTATGATTTCTTAGTTAGTCATTAAGAAACTCTTCTACTGAATAATATGGTCTTTTAGATAAATGAGCTTTTGTCATTTTACGGAACTTGAGAAAGGATGTTGCAGATTTGAGTTGTAAAGGGAGATGGTTGTAAAATTTTTTTGCGGAATATAGTATAGATTTCTTTACTAACTCAGAAGACGGGATCGGTAAATAGACATCAAAAGTTGAATTTCTGGTGGAGTAGTCATGATGAGGCCTTGCTGGAAAGACATGCATGTGTTTACGAATTAAGCAAACAGTTTCTAAAATACACAAAAGTGGAAGAGTTAAAATTTCGTGATCTTTAAAATAACTTCTGCAATGGGTTGTTCTTCTGAGGCCAAACAGATATCTTATTGCTCTTTTTTGTAATTTGAAAATAACATCAAATTGGGCAGCTGTACTAGACCCCCAAAAAGGAAGACCATATCGAAGATGAGACTCGAATAAAGAAAAATATGTAATTTTAGAAGATGCTAAATTGAGTTCCTTCGAAACAGATCTTATGGCATAGCAGGCCGAGGCGAGTTTCTTACTTAACAAATCGATATGAAGGGACCATTTGAAGTTGCTGTCTAAAAGAATACCAAGAAATTTTACAGAATCAACAGTAGAGATCTGGCTGCTATTCACAAGCAGGGGTTGAAGAGCGCCTTTATATGATAATGCTACCGTTTTATCCACGTTAAAGGAGAGTAAATTAGAGTCAGACCAGGTTTTTATCGTAAGAAGATCAGAAGTTATAGTTGCATGAAGAGTTGCAGTAGTTGAGTTGCTCCAAGTGATACTGGTATCATCAGCAAAAAGAAAAATTTTTCCATCGATTTTTAAATTAGTGATGTCATTTATAAAGATCAGGAAAAGTAGAGGACCCAATACTGAACCTTGTGGTACTCCACATATAATGTTTTTGAGACTAGAGTCAGTATCATTTGCTCTAACCAATTGTTTCCTATTATCTAAGTAAGATTTGAACCAATTCAAAGAAATACCTCGAATTCCATATTAATTAAGTTTTTTAATCAAAATGTTTTGATTTACACAATCAAAAGCTTTGGAATAGTCACAGAAAACAGTGGCAGTATAAAGATTATTGTTTAGTGCTTGGTAAACCTCGTGAAGTACAGAAAACATGGCATCAGTTGTACATTTATTAGTTAAGACGCCGAACTGATTTTGTGATAAAATATTGTTATCAAAGAGAAAGGACATAAGTCGGGTTTTTATGAGCCTCTCAATAATTTTGGAGAGTACCGGTAGTAGGGCAATAGGTCTATAGTTGCAGGCATTAGATTTTTCGCCACCTTTATGAAGAGGAATAATAATGGCTGTCTTTAGGCACTCTGGAAATTTACCGTTTTCAAAGGAATCATTAATTAGTGACACGAGGAGTTCTAACACATTATCTGTGAGATTTGAGAAGATTTTTATGGATAGTCCATCAGTACTACAAGATGATTTGCTTTTGATACTATTGATCGTTTGGATCAATTCAGATTTATAGATTGGTCTTATAAAGAATGAATTCGAGACAATTTCTGAATTAGGGAGATAGGAAATGGGATCTTGTTGAGACTGAATAGTTGATGTTATATTTTTACTCACGTTAATGAAGTATTCGTTTAGATTTTCAGGGTTTGGAAGGGCAAATGTTTGAGCTGCGTGGGTTTTATTTCGAAGATCGTTTATTATGGACCAAGTTTCTTTTGCAACACTTTTGGAGCTTCCCAGACGATTTTGATAGTAGGCTTTTTTAGCTGATTTGATGAGTTTTAGGTATGTGACTCTGTAATTGGTGATATATTGAGTGACAGAGACGTTGGTAGTAAATTTCTTGATATAAAGTAGTGAACGCATATTTTTTGCTGATATGCGGATACCTTTGGTAGTCCAGGGTTTGCGACATTTTGGCTTAATCGTAATTAAAGGAAATGCCTTATTGAAGATACAGACAAGCTTCTCCAAAAAATCACTGAAATTATAGTCCACGTCCGTAGAAGGAAAATACCAGTCAGAAGTTAAACATAAATTTTGAAATTTATGAAAATTCCGAGCGGAAAAAATCCTACCTAAACGTCGGGTTTTCGAGGAGGGTTTGCTGAAGATGTTAAATTTAGTATATACTGCTTCATGATCCGATAGTTCCGCATTAATAACTGTAGAGTAAACATCAAGGGGTGAGAAATCGGAGACAATATAATCAATTATGGTAGATGTAGTTTTTGTAATCCTTGTAGGAGAATTAACGTGCATTGAGAGACCATATGATTCAAATATGTTGACCAAGAACATTTGGGTAGCACAAGCAGCAGCATAATTTATGTTGAAGTCTCCGCATAGAATTTTTCTGCTTTTGTGAGGCAAGTCATCTAACAAATTTAGCAGGTTCTGAAAAAATAGTTCCACGGAAGAGTCAGGTGATCTATAGATGCAAATAATGTAAAGATTAAGATTTTTATTAAAAACTAAGGAAAATTCAAAGAAGGCTTCATTCAACAAAAAGTCATATTTTGTTATCAGAGAAAAATCATTGTTTGCAGAATGAATTAGGGTGCCTCCATGAGCTGAGTTTGGACGATCATACCTAGCAATTGTGGTATATTTCTCTACAAAAAAAGGCTCGTTGACTGCAAGCCAGTGTTCTGTAACAGCAACTATCTGGGGAAATCCTAATTCCTCTAGAAACAAAAACAATTCGTCAGTTTTATTTCTTATAGAACGAATATTAATCAGAACCATACTAAAGTTGTCATCACTAAAATTATTCGAGGTTTCTAGTTCCTCAGAACACGTCGTATTATTTAAAAATTTCGTCTTGGAGAGCTAGTGGAATTGAGCTAGCTATTGGATCGTGTTCTTGGATTTTTGGTTACTAGCATGTATTTCGTCTTCTCTTCATTTATTCGAAGGCGCAGACTACTTGTTTCTGCCTCGTGTTGTGAAAACACCTCTTTCACGTCTTTTGTAGAATGAGCAACTGCATCTAGATCATCAGCAAGACCAACAGTAGTTTTGATCCTCGATTCGCAAATCCCCCTGTCAGCTCAGATGGTATTTTACTTATGGCATATTCTAAGGCAGAAGTGTTAAGAAAACGTGAGGCTATAGTTGGGTTTTATTTTCAGTATTTTATAAATACTAGAATAGTCCACAGGGTGATGCGAACTTTAAGAAAAAAGCACAGTTTGATTCGTACACATGGTATACAGCGACAGTTTACCTGTCTAGCAACAATATTATTACAGCGATATTGCTAATGAATGGGGCTATAACATGTTAAAAAATCACTAAAATCGGACAATATGTTTAGTAAATTCGAGACGTCAAAATGACTAAATTTTTAAGTGGATCGATTTTTTTGCACGTGAGTGTATATACAGGGTGTCCCAGACTAATTTACCCACGCTATATCTCTTAAACGAATAGAGATTTTCGAATGGGACAAAAGGTGATATATTCTACTTGTAATACACTTTAATATGGCGTACAAAAACATTGTCCCCTAAATAATCATCCCTTAATTACAACCCCTAACTTTAATTTTTTTAATAGCACCCTGTATATTTTTTTATAGTTTTGGATGTGGTATTTTATCGTCTATTCAACACGTTTTTTGAAAATAAAATCGGTTCGTAAATAACCTAGAAACTATTAGTTTATTTTTGTTAAATTTTGTGTCCCAGACTAATTTATCCAGGCTATATTTCTTAAACGAATAGAGATTTTCGAATGGCACAAAAGCTGATCTATTCCATTTTTGTAATACACTTTCATATAGCGTAGAAAAAATTCATCCCTAAATATTCATCCCTAACTTACAGGGTGCTATTTAAAAAAAATAAAGTTAGGGGTTGTAACTAAGGGATGAATATTTAGGGGATATTTTTTTCTACGCCATATTAAAGTGTATTACAAATATAATAGATCAGTTTTTGTCCCATTCGAAAATCTCTGTTCGTTTATGAAATACAGCCTTGATAAATTAGTCTGGGACACATAATTAACAAAACTAAACTGATATTTTCTTGGTTATTTACGAACCGATTTTATTTTCAAAAAATGTGTTGAATAGACGATAGAAGACCACATCCAAAACTATAAAAAAATGTACAGGGTGCTATTAAAAAAATTAAAGTTAGGGGTTGTAACTAAGAGGTGATTATTTAGGGGATGATTTTTTTGTGCGCCATATTAAAGTGTATTACAAGTAGAATATATCACCTTGTGTCCCATTCGAAAATCTCTATTCGTTTAAAAGATATAGCGTGGGTAAATTAGTTTGGGACACCCTGTATGTCACTTATTAATGTATAAAAATTCGCCATTAAAAGTAAACTATATAAACCAAATTATTCTACCTGGGTTAAAATATCCTGACAATTCTTAACGGCGTTTTTATGTTCTATTCACACTAATAAAATTTTTAATTTTAGCGTTAATGAGCCACTGAACCTATTACCTTTGTTTAGTCCCTCTGGCAGTCATAAAATCAGAAAAAATGTATTGCTTTTTTAAAAGCAAAGTGGTGTTTTTCTAACAACCTTACTGTGATTAGAATATATTACAGGATTCTGTTTAATCCCGGAGATGGGGATTATCCTTACCCAATATTTAAAAACGAAAAGTGGAACGCTTATTTTCAAAATCGAATCAGTCTATTATAGAACATGTTCTGTATCTAAACGATGTATTAAAATTTTCCAATATCTTATTGGAAATTAATTTGTGACTTTTAAAGTGAGTTCTAGTCTTAAATTACTGCGTACGTGGCCGTACGCAGTTGTTAGTAATAATTTAAAGATTCTTTTATTGCACAGTTTAGTGTCCATGGACATAAATGTAGATATATATTCGTGTTTTATTAATGATTATTTAAATATGTATAGATATTAATATAATCGGTATATTAAATAAAATAAAATCAGTTTTTTAGACGGATCTTTTAAATATTGAAAGATGAAAGTTGAGCCCAATAATAATAATAATTATTGTTCACTAATTAAATTTTATTTATTAACAAAATAGGTAATCTTTTTCTCATGGGCATCTTTCAGTGCGTCACAGTTTTTTATTTCTTTCTAACGCATTAAATTGTATGTGACAGAAAAAGGCACGTCTGTAATTACAGACATTTATAACATTTATTCTAGTTGTCGGTAGATGGCGCTATAATCGAAAAATAATTTTTTAGGAATTATATAATATATCTACGAATATAATCTGTACAATTTATAAGACTATACAAATCAGAGAAAATACCATTTTATAAATTCAATACACACAATTGATTTGTTTTTATGCCAAATTGCAAATAAAATGTGACTGTCAGATTTAACTAAAATGTCATGAATAAATGTTGTAAATGTGTATTATCACGGACTTACCTTTTTTTCTATCATTTGTGACGCACTGAAAAATGCCTATAAAAAGGACTCTATATATTTTTTATACAACATATATTGCTACTGGACTGGGACAACAAAAATGGTACCACAATTCTCATTTAATTTAATAAGCTGGGATTACCAAAAATGATCAGGGCGAACAAAAACAACATTTATGTAATTTAATGTTTTGTATTTTGATAACTTGTATGAAGAAAAATTTGGAAGTACACCGCAAGAAAAGCTGAGAGAAACAGATCACATGGGGGAACAATTAATGAAAGATTTCAAGAGAAGAACTTGTAGAAGCGATACGAAAATTAAAGATAGGTAAAGCTCCAGGCTTTCATCCAGGGGAGGATGAAATTCCACCAGAAATGATCAAATCTTTAGGAGAGAAAGGGAAAGACTGGCTGTGGACAATATACAAAGATGCAAGGAAGGAGAAAAGTATCCCAAAAGATCCGAAACTCGCCCGAAAAGGGCGAGGAATCTCTATGTCACTGACATGCGGAAATAATTAAAAAAATTATTTTGATCACTTCTTAAATCTCCAAAAAATGTATGATATAAACCTACTTCTTCTCTTCTTCCATTGATGGGATGCAGCCAATGTAGGCGATTACGTCTCTGTTTTTTCGTTACGGCGATAAATTAACCATAAAGCCAAAATTTTGCCCGATTCATTCTACGCCCTGTGCTTTCTACGACAATAAGATGAATACTGTCGTAAAGTGTGAAAGTCCGTTTGTCGTGACGACCAAAGTTGTAAAGTATGAAATAGGCCGTTGTTACGGTAGTAGGCCGTATACTTTCATTCTTCTCCTTATCTCTTCATTTATCTGTCTCTTCTGGTCAAACCACAGCATCTTCTCCAGTATTCTATTTCAGTCGCCAGACTGCTCAATTAGTTTTTTTTTGTTTATGACTACCCAAGACTATTTGGTTTTATTTGCCTATTTTAATGGTATGTTCAAATATATAGTGGTCTATATTTTCAAGACTGACGTTGTCAATAACAAGATTAGTTTGTAAATTACTCATTATTTTTGTTTTCTGAAGATTCATTTTGAGACCTATTTTATTTGACTGCTGGTTTAATTCCTTCATCATTTGATCCAGTTCCTTGATATATGTACTGAATAATACTATGTCGTCCGCAAACCTCAAATGACTCAAACGTACACCATCAATTTTTAGACCTTTTTCCTCTCAGTCGAGCTGTTTGAATACATTTTCAAATGCTAAGGTGAAAAGTTTTGGTGAAATAGTATCACCTTGTCTAATATCTTTACCAAGGCGTATTTTTTCGGTTTTTTCGTCTTCATTGATTTTGATGTGGAATGTGGCCTGTTGTACATAAATGTTCTTAATGAGTGTAGTGTACCGTGAGTCTATTTGAGCATCCCTTAGGGCTGACAAAAAGGACCAGGTTTCAGTACTATCGAAAGCCTTGTGAAAGCCAATAAATGCCATATGTAAAGGTACATTATATTCTGTGGTTTTTTCTACCAGTGTTCTGATGGTTTGTAAGTGATCGTTAGTACCAAACCCTTTTCTAAATCTCGCCTGTTCAACCGTTTGATATAAATCAAGTTTTTGTGTTATGCGGTTGGTTATTATTCTTGTTAACAATTTGTATAAGCGTGACAACAAACTTATAGGTCTGTAGTTTTCAATATTAGTAGTGTCTCCTTTCTTGTGTAAAAGTATTATTTCGGCGATTTCCCACAGACTGGGTATTCTTTTCTCTATTAGACACTTATTCAGCAAAACTTCCACAACCTTTACAACAGTGTTTCTGCCCATTTTTAACATTGTAGACGTTATACGGTCCTCGCCAAGATCTTTTTTATTTTTCATTTGCTGTTACTAGTACGGCAAGATATTAGTAATTTATATACTATAGGTTGAATTGCGTATAAGTTCGACTGGTTTTAATTGTTGGAGGAGATCTAGAGTGTGTACCCGAAGAAACTTGCGAAGCAAGCGAATGAGTTGCCACACTATCCCTACTCCAATCATTACAACTGATTAGTGTTTAAAGTATTTTTGAAGTGAAAACTTCTTTAGCAACGTTGTGCACTTTTTGGATGGGGAAAAAGCGTTGAATTAGCGACCGTCACTACTACGGCGAGATATTAGTAATTTATATACTATACGTTGAATTGCGTATAAGTTTGAACGAAGTTATAATAATTGGAGGAGGGATAGAGTGTGTACCGAAGAAGCTTGCGAAGCTAGCGCATGATGGGCCACACTATCCCTACTCCAATCATTATAACTGATTAGTGTTTAAAGAACTTTTGAAGTGAAAACTTCTTTAGCGATGTTCTGAACTCTCTGGATGGGGAAAACGCATTGAATTCGCCACCGTCATCGCTTCGGCGTAATAAATTCTGTACGTTTATATATTATGTGTATGCATATATAAATAGTATAGGACGCATCCAATGCGTATTTAATATAGGTATAGCACTTTTCTTTGGATGGGGAAAAAAGCATTGATCTCGCGATCGTCATCGACACGGCGAGATATTAGTAATTTATATACTATAGTTAGAATTGCGTATAAGTTCGACAGAAGTTATAATGGTTGGAGGAGGGATAGAGTGTATACCCGAAGGTGCTAGCTTCACAAGAAGTTTTCACTTCTGTCGGCACTCCCCTGAGTGCCTTAATTTTTTTTATTTTTTCGTATTTTTATTCCAGATTACACTATGGAGTTGTCTTAAACAAGCTCTTATTTGTTCCAATCTATTTTTATCTCTTCTGTTGTTCCGTTTTTCGACATTATAAAAACGAAATATTTAAAATTGTTCGTTCCTTTTATTTTTACGTGTTCTGCTATTTCCAAATTTTTGACGTCTTCTTCCAATATTGCTAAGTATTCCATTTTCTTCATATTATTTCCAGGCCGACTGAATTATATTAAAAAAAACTGAATAACAAACCGGACGAAACGAAAATGGCGACGTGGCAAGAACAATGAAAACTAGGTAGCACGAATGAACAAAAGACTAACATGAAAGGAGATATAGAGCGAAATATAGAAAATAGGAAGACAATAACTGTTATAATGTCCGACACCCTAACAGAGTAAAAGAAAGGGGAGAATGAAAAAGAATTGTTACAATGAAAGGAAAGAACTAGAAATAGAGGTCGCAAAGGCCAATTAAGATTTCCTAGCTTTAACCGATCGTACCTAGCTTACATGATCGTATAATGTTAATACCCAGCTACTTCGCCAAAAATTGTCCTCTACTGCGTTTATTCGATTCTGCATTTATGTAACTGTACTTTCAATCGTGATGTATATAGTTGTGTTTTTGTATTTTTAAACGCTTTTCTTTATTATTATTAAACGCTTTTCTTTACTTCAATAGTTTGCATCAAATCTTTAGACGTTAATTTGACTTACTTTTCTTCAATGCAAATGAATGAAAATTTGCAGACATATGCATTCGCGGGAACAATACACGAATAGTCATTAAAAATAATTTTTTTATGTTTATTAATTGTTTAAATAAAAAAAAACAGGATTTTAATGGAAAATGCTTAAATTCTCTTGTTTTTTATAATGTAGAAACTTGAAACTTTTACGGATTGTAGCTAATGATATGAACTATACATAATTTCACTTTTTACGTTAATTGTTTACGTTATGCTTATTAAATAAACAATAAAGTGTCCAATTTTGAACGCTCATATATTTGTTTATATAAATCGGCGTTTATTCGTGTCAAATTTCAATACGATACGAAACAAAACTTTAACCAAAACTCGAATTAAAAAAATTCGTGTTTTAAATACCGGTAGAGACGTTTTGTGCTACAATTAACATTATAATTCGTTTTGTCGTATTAACTAATTAAACGCTTTTCTTTAGTTCAATCGTTTGGGTCAAATCTTTGGACGTTAATTTGACTGCCTTGTCTTCAATGCAAATGACTAAAAATTTGCAGACATTTGCATTCGCGGGAAAAATACACGAATAATCAATAAAAAAAAATTTTGTTTATTAATTGTCTAAATAAAAAACGATTTTAACGGGAAATGCTTAAATTCTCTTGTTTTTTACAATGAAGAAACTTAAAACTTTTACAGATTGTAGCTAATTATATGAACTAAACATAATTTTGCTGTTTACGTTAATTGTTTACGTTATGCTTTATAAATAAACAATAAAGTTTCAAATTTTTTGCCGATTCCGACTACTTTTCATGTTTGTACATCATATGTTTTATATATATTTTAATAAACATGACGATATATTTTAATGTTTAAAAAGTGTAAGAATAAAAAGTAAAAAATAAAAAATATGAAAAAAATATTTTTAAGAAACGCTTTTCTTTAGTTACGAGTGACTAAAACTAAATATAATATAAAAAAATCAACTAAAAAAAAAGCAAAAAATAAAAAAATTTGAAAAAATCCAACACATTCGTTAAAGAAAATCGTGGTGCGAAAACCGTTTATTCGATGAAGCCACGCTTTTCTTTGACGAATGTGTTAGATTTTTGCAATTTTTTTTAGTTGATTTTTTTATAATATGTTTAATTTTAGTCATTCGTAACTAAAGAAAAGCGTTTCTTAAAAATATTTTTTCATATTTTTTTATCTCGTATGTCTTTACTCCATAGTAATGAGTTTATCTGACTTGTGATGGCTCTTCCTCTACCTAATTTTTTTTGTATATCTGTTTCGTCGTTTCCATCTTCTGTCAATGTAACTCCCAGGTATTTATATTCTTTAGTGTTTTTTATTATTTTTCCTTCTAAGTCTAGGTCTTTGGCTCTGCAGCCTATTGTCATGTATTCTGTTTTGTCTGTATTTGTTTCCAGACCCCACTCTTCATGCTCCTCCACCAATTTTCGAACCATATAAGCAGCGTCCTCTGCATCCTCCGCAAGAACCACCTGATCGTCAGCAAATAACAAAGTAGTCAGATTAGCCTCCTCTATTCGTACTCCCATTTTTTTACATTTTTTTAACTAATTCGTCAGAGCCTGTTTATATTAAATTTTGAAGAGGGTAGGGGAGAGGCAGCATCCCTGTCTTAGACCCTCTATTCTGAGTGTCCATCTCTCGTTTTTATACATGGAGAAGGAAATATTTAAGTAATAGAGCTGATGAAAACTATGAATATAAAGAACGGAGGTAAACAGTGAAAAAGGTCATATTCGAAGCAAAACGACGAAACAAAAAAGATTTTGGAGACAAATTAAAAGAAGGATCAACCAAAAACTATTCTATAAACTATAAAGAGGTAAAAAAACAAAGGAATACCTTCGATAAATAACGATAACAGGGACCTATTGACGGAGGAAGGGACAATAATGAAGACATTGAAAGAATATTCTCAAAAGCTTTTACAGACGGAAACAAAAAACACTACAGATTCGCAAAAAGAAAAAAAACGATAATGAAGAATATAATATTACGGAAAATAGTACACATGAGAATTTAATAAATAATTAATTTAAACGATATAAAATTTACAATTTCATGTCTCTAATATCCGCTTTATTAAGTAATTTAAATAATTTATTTGAAGCTAGAACTACTTGAACATTACATAAAATGGAATGCATTTCCAGCATTTATTACAGTAATTCATTTGATATTAGTATTTGTATTTCATTGTAGAAAATTGCAATTTTGTTATGTATCCAATTACTTTCAATTAAAAAGTTATTTTCTACTCAGCAATTAAAATTATGAATATTTATTAATGACTGAAATGGTCTCGTCTATAACAATTACGCTAGAATAACTGATTTAAAAGTATAAAGATAACATGAAAGGTTTTAAAATCGATTTATCACTTACCTAAGGAAATGATAAATTACACAAAAATTATGACACCTACACATGGACAACCATATAACATTTGAAATAGGACATGTTTGTAGGTTATGAGCACATTATGTACTATTAAACTACGCCATACGTAAAAAGAACAAAAACAATAAATACAAGGTAACCATTAAAATACATAACATACAAACATAATAGATGTTCCTGTTATACCGGAAGCATCTAAACATTCCGTATATGTATTTCGACCATAGGAGTTTTCTATTGGTTTGTTGCAGCACGCGGTAATATTTTAACCAATAGGCGGCGAGGTTCCAGATGCATATACGGAATGTCAGTCGGTCTCAAATTCATATACAGAATGTTAAATATCGTACACCGAAAAAGATAAGTTTTTTTAGAGTCTTTTAAAAGGAGATTGATTTTATAATACTTGTTACTGTATTATTAAATAAAAATAAAACAATTATAGTATTTCGAATGTTATTTGGTGTGAAATTCATATGCGGAATGTTAATTATTCGTAGACCAAAAATGGGACTTTTTATTAATCAGTTAAAGGAGACTGATTTTAGATGCATATTTTATTGATGTATTATTAAAGAAAAATAAAACAATGATTAGGTACCTATTTTTGTTCTGAAGCTATTTCCTTGTGGCATTTTTGTAATTAAGTATTTTCTATGGGAAATAAGCCACAATTTTACTAAAAAATGAATTTATTAACGTTTCGAAGCCCAAATCGGGTTTCGTTGTCAAAAACAAAATACTATTAAAATAAATAAAAATGTTGTTGCTAAGTAAAAAAATTCTTCTAATAATTTATTTAATCTGACTCATTTATATTGGCAATTCAGACGTATATTATACATTTTAAAGTAGAAGACTTTAAAATGATATCGCCAATATTTATGAGTTGCGTTCCTGGGACGACTTTACTAAAAGATAGTTCATTCGATTACATGAAATCATCCCAACTCAAGAATATCCGTCGCAAAAAAATCATAGCATGTGATCTGTCTTTAAAAAGACAACCAAATGCAACGATGACAGTAAAATTCTCGCGTTAGAGATTCCATAGTAAATCACGAGGGAAAACCAGGAAAAAACCTCGTGATACTATCCCGACATCGTAAGTATTTGGTCTTACATTTAATTTACCTTCAAAAAACTAATACCAAATTCTGACTTTAATGTGTTTAAATTATAAATATTATTAATAATACATAGATATACAATAAGTAATACTAAAATATAAAATTTGTACTAACTCGATATGTATACTCGACTTACTAATCGTGGTATTTTCTTTCTATTGACTTCCTCTTTCAGTATGGGTAACCACATACTACTGCATTCTACCGAGGAATTTGCGACACAATTGGTTTCATTTAGCATAATTAGAGCCGCTTCTTTGATTTTTCTCTTTTTACTATCTGATTCTTTCAGGACTATACTTGAATCTCTCCACTGAACTCTATGTTCATTATCCCATGCGTGTTGATATATTTGAGATCTATCAAATTCTCTATTTTTAATATAAGACTGCTGTTCACTTATTCTATTATTATTATTATATTATTCACATTGAGATCTATTCTATCTAAATATCTAAAACTAAACCTAACAATGAACAAGAAAGAACAAAGAATTGCATTTACAAAATACCTTGTGAATGCGAACAATTTTATTTAGGTGAAACATCAAGACCATTAAACGTTAGAATAAGTGAACATCAGTCTTATATTAAAAACAGAGAATTTGATAGAACTCAAATATGTCAACACGCATGGGATAATGAACATAGAGTTCATTGAAGAGATTCAAGTATAGTCCTGAAAGAATCAGATAGTAAAAAGAGAAAAATCAAAGAAGCGGCTCTAATTATGCTAAATGAAACCAATTGTGTCGCAAATTCCTCGGTAGAATGCAGTAGTATGTGGTTACCCATACTGAAAGAGGAAGTCATTAGAAAGAAAATACCACGATTAGTAAGTCAATAACATATCGAGTTGGTACAAATTTTATTTTTAGTATTACTTATTGTATATCTATGTATTATTAATAATATTTATAATTTAAACATATTAAAGTCAGAATTTGGTATTAGTTTTTTGAAGGTATATTAAATGTAAGACCAAATACTTACGATGTCGGGATAGTATCACGAGGTTTTTTCCTGGTTTTCATTCGTGATTTACTATGGAATCTCTAACGCGAGAATTTTACTGTCATCGTTGCATTTGGTTGTCTTTTTAAAGACAGATCACATGCTATGATTTTTTTGCGACGGATATTCTTGAGTTGGGATGATTTCATGTAATCTAATGAACTATCTTTTAGTAAAGTCGTCCCAGGAACGCAACTCATAAATATTGGCGATATCATTTTAAAGTCTTCTACTTTAAAATGTATAATATACGTCTGAATGGCCAATATAAATGAGTCAGATTAAATAAATTATTAGAAGAATTTTTTTACTTAGCAAAAACATTTTTATTTATTTTAATAGTATTTTGTTTTTGACAACGAAACCCGATTTGGGCTTCGAAACGTTAATAAATTCATTTTTTAGTAAAATTGTGGCTTATTTCCCATAGAAAATACTTAATTACAAAAATGCCACAAGGAAATAGCTTCAGAACAAAAATAGGTACCTAATCATTGTTTTATTTTTCTTTAATAATACATCAATAAAATATGCATCTAAAATCAGTCTCCTTTAACTGATTAATAAAAAGTCCCATTTTTGGTCTACCAATAATTAACATTCCGCATATGAATTTCGCACCAAATAACATTCGAAATACTATAATTGTTTTATTTTTATTTAGTAATACAGTAACAAGTATTTTAAAATCAATCTCCTTTTAAAAGACTCTAAAAAAACTTATCTTTTTCGGTGTACGATATTTAACATTCCGTATAAGAATTTGGGACCGACTGACATTCCGTATATGCATCTGGAACCTCGCCGCCTATTGGTTAAAATATTACCGCGTGCTGCAATGAACCAATAGAAAACTCCTATGGTCCAAATAGATATACGGAATGTTTAGATGCATACCGGAAGGTGTCGATGTTTCTTCTTTACTCGTTATTCTCTATGAACTTACGCCACTTTTTTCTGTCCCTAGGTAATTCTTTGGCTTCCTGCCACGATGTTCCTAAATTCTTAAATATTTCCATCACACGTGTATTCCAGGTTTTCCTTGATCGGCCTCTTCTGTTTTCCCTATCGGCCTCGCTTTCCATGTCATTTTAACTTGTCTGTTCATTCTAAATAAGTGTCCATTCCATTTTAATTTCTTTTCATGAATTTTTTCCTTTTATGTTTTTACTTTTAATTCTCTTATAATATCTTCACTACGTATTTTATCAGTTCTCCTAGCTCCTACGACTTTTCTTAAATACCTCATTTCCGCGGCTTGCAATTTTTTTCTTTGTTTGTCGTTCAATGCCCAATTCTCTGCTCTATATGTAGTATGTAGGGATAGGTACTTACGTAAATTGTTTTAAATATTACCATTGTGGTTTTCCTTGTTATTTCCTGTTTATCTAAGAAGTTTTTATACCGGAAATTATATGTTCTTGTGGCTGTTTTTATTCTATTTCCAATTTTATCTTCTTGTGCCCCTTCTTATTTAAAATTATTCCAAGATATTTAAATCTCTCTACCTGTTCTATTTTGTTACCTTGGATTTAAATATTTACGTTAACTTCTTTGTTGGATATTGCCATCACTTTTGATTTTTTCCATATTTATTATCAGGTTGTAATTTTTTAATTCTGTATCCCAGATTTTTATATTTTCTTCCAGAGCTTTTTCAGTCCTTGTTACAATAACAATATCATCTGCAAATACACAGGCTACAATTTTTATTTGTTGTAGGTTTCTGTATCCTCTGGCATATTTTTTTGTTTTTGGCCAACAGTTTTTAATTACTTCGTTAACTACACAGATAAACAGTAGTGGGCT
Organism: Diabrotica virgifera virgifera; assembly: GCF_917563875.1. Taxonomy (NCBI): domain Eukaryota; kingdom Metazoa; phylum Arthropoda; class Insecta; order Coleoptera; family Chrysomelidae; genus Diabrotica; species Diabrotica virgifera. The sequence goes on from NC_065452.1 coordinate 46,866,213, forward strand.
CAATACCCCTCCTTGTCTGACTCCGTCGTTATTCGTAAATTTGCTGGAAATAAAATTGCCTGTTCTTACCTGATTTATGGTGTTGCAATACAAACTCTGGATTGCGGTTATCAGTTCCATATCTACTTATCTACTCCCTTATTTGTCAAGCTTTGCTATATTCCCTCTCTACTCACCATGACAAAAGCTTTTTTCATATCTAGGGATCCCAAATATACCGTTTCATCTTTTAGTATTGCTTTTTCGATGAGCTGCTGTAGAGTGAAGATGTGCTCCCTTTGAATATCTGCTATTCTACGCTCGACTAAATTACGGAGTTTCCGTTCTAGGATAATTTCGTAGATTTTTAATGTTGAAGAGAGCGGCGATCTCATTCCCTCGAATCTCCTTTTTTGTGTATAGGTAGTATTAGTAGCCGTGTTCCAGTAACTCGGTATTTTTTTTAGTTTTCCATGTTAGGTTTAACAGTTCATAAAGTTCCTTTTTGCTCAGTTCTCCCAGATAGTTTAATAACTCGGCATTTATTCCATCTATACCTGCAGCTTTGCCTATTTTTAGTTGGGCTAAGCATCTTACACTTCATTCATTTGTATTTTATTGTTCCCAATTACATCTTGTAGTTTGCTTTTTTGGTTTCTACTGTTGTCTTGTCTTTGCTTAAAAGTTTCATGAAATATTGTTTCAATATTTCTATATTGTGGTCTTCTTCAGTTATTATATTCCCCTTCCGATCTTTAACCTGCTGTAGCTTAATTTGTGGTTCCGTTCTCATATTTTTGGGCTCGGTAAAATAATTTGTTATTATAGGTTCTATTTTGAATTGAAAACTGTCGAGGAATCAGCATTATATCACCTATAGACAGACTGTATGTAAAGACTATAAAGGAAAAATTAGAAATAAATATACAGGATAAAATCGGAGAAGACCAGGCAGGATTCATAGAGGGGAAAGCATGCTAAGATCACATATACACGGTCGAAAAACTAATAGAACAAAAAATGGTCAAAAATAGTTCCGTCCGTCTGGCTTTCGTAGATCTTAAGAAGGCGTATGACTCGATACCTAGAACCAAGCTATGGGAAGCAATGGAAGACGTCGAAATCCCACGAAGATTAATAACATCGGTAAAATCACTCTACAAGAATAACACATTAGCTATCAAAATGAGCAATAGAATATGCAGTCCATTTAAGACGACAAAGGGGCTACTACAGGGCTGCTCCACATCCCCTATCCTGTTCAAAATATTTCTGGAAAAAATCCTGAAATCATGGAAAAGAAAGTGCGAAGGAATGGGTATACCAGGAAGGAAGGAATATCTATATATCCTAAGTTTTGCTGCCGACCAAATAGTGATCGCACAAGACGAAGATGACCTCAGTTTTATGATAAGGAATCTGGAACAGGATTATACAAAGAATGGGATGGAAATAAACCTAAAGAAAACTGAATACCTAACAACGGAGAATACAGAAATAAAGCAACTAATAATAGACGAAGGTAAACAAATCAGAGGAACAGATAAGTACAAATATTTAGGTTTTATAATATCAAACAAAGGAACAACTGAGGACGATATAAAAATAGACTAGGACAAACAAAAGACTGCATACGAAAATTGGACTCAATACTGTGGGATGAGAACATCAGCATAAAAACAAAAAGAAGAATATATAAAACCATGACAAGAAGTATCCTCACTTATGGGTGTGAAAATTGGACAATAAATAAAAAAACCAAAAATAAAATAAGAGCAACAGATATGGAACTCCTAAGGAGAAGCTGCAGAGTAACAAGGAGAGATAGAATAAATAACATAGAGATTAAGGGAAGAATGGGAGTGAACTCAGACATAATAGATTACATCGAATATAAGTGATTAACCTGATACGGACATGTCAGAAGAGCAGACCAAAATCGTTGGATAAACCGATCATTTTGAACCCTATCAAACGCCTTCTCAAAATCTATAAAGCAAACGTAAATTGGTTTCTGTAATTCCCATCATCGTTGAAGTAATATTAGCATTGAGAACAAAGCTTCCCTTGTTCCCAATCCTTCTCTGAAACCGAATCGTTTGTTTCCCATTGTCTCTTCACAATTCTGCTTGATTCTACTAATAATTATCTTAAGAAGTAGCTTGAGTGAGTAGCTCATGAGACTAGTTAGTCTAAAGTCTTTACATGATGATGTATTAGGTTTTTTTTTTGAGTGGAATAAACGTCTAACCATATCTGTGGCATCATCCCAGTTTCGTAACTAAGTAAATAATTTTGGTTAACCCTGTAGAAATAAATATTCGAATAACACACCGTGACAAAGTCGATTAGAGGACTTCCTAATTAGGAGTCTCGTGACTTCGGTTTGTATTAAAAAAAAATCATCAAATACTTCATTACGCCAACAATGATGAAGTAATGTCGAACATATATGTATATAGCAATTTAAGGCAATTCAAAAATAATAAATTTGGCGTGTTTTAAGATTTTTTTAATTCTAAGTCATCTGTTTCTGCAATAATGAATTTATTTCATACTTTTGCATCATACTGTATAATACTTTTATATACATAGCGACAAAATAAACATTTAAGCCTAACTGTATAGACGAAATATTTCTAAATTGATATTCAGATACTATAGAATTCTGGGATAATCTTTTATCGGCCCCTTTTCCTTATTGAAGGTAATTTGAATACCAAAATGTGTTTCGAATTGTTACAAAATAAAATTATTCCAACAGTTCAAACCCTTGTTCGAACAACTCGAAAAGTTATCAATGTATTAGAAGTACGATAAAATTTATTCAATTTTATAAATATACAACAATCGCCAAATCAACTTATTATCATTACATTGAAGTTTGTAATCGATTTTTCTAGCAAATGGGGGTGAATCTTCGAACATGAAATTTATTATTTTTATTATTGAGGATTTCTAAGAATCGTCACTATTGGGCAATTAAAAAATTCTCTCTCTCTCTCTCTCTCTCTCTCTCTCTCTTTTTCTTTGTATCAAACAATGTGCTGATACCACAAACCAAAACAGTAAAGTACCTATAGACCAGGGCGCATCTGTAAAAATATTAGTACGTTTGGATCTTGAGAGGTGACTCATATTTTTTGCAGGAATTGCTTGGAAAAAAGCTCATATAATAATAATTGAGTTATCCTTCCACTCAAAGAGGTCAAAAATGAAGCAAAAATTTGAGTTTTCTCTTCGTTTTTGATTATAACTTTAAAAGTATACATTTCCGAGAAAAGTTGCACTGGCATAAAAAGTTGTGTATTTAAATTTCCTACAATATAGGATTAGTTAAAAATTTTAAAATTTGTCACTCTTGTTGCAAAATAGCAATAATTGCGAAAAAAATCATAAAAAAAAAACAGGAATTCGCATTTTACGTTTTTCAACCATTTGTGCTACACTTAGGACCTTCATATTTCACCCAGAAAACATCTATGATATAATAAAACAATACTGTAAATTTCATTAATATCAGTTTAATATATTTTGCAAAATAAATTTTGCAATCCAGTTTTCGCAAAAAATTTTCATTTTTTCAAAATGTTGCAGGACTGAAAATATCACTTGACAGCCACTTGAATTTTTTTTTACATATAGAAGAATACTGTACCTTTCAATTGCAATTTGCAAAATTTAAATAGGTTAACCACCACGACGCGACGTCAGGATTTTTTTAAATAAATATTAACTTTTGGTGCTACGCGCAGGACAGCGGATACGTTTGCTCTGATTGGGCATTCCAATGACTTTTGATAATGATTATTAAATTTTAATTTTTAGTACATTTCGATATAAATAAATAAATTTGTTTATTGCAAAATAAAAACATGTACTCTGTCCTTTGAAATAACACTTTTTTAGCAAAAACTGTCTTTGTTCATATTATTTTAACTTAGAGAATAAAAATTTAGTATTTTTAAAACTATGCAATTGTTTAAACAATATTTCACAAAAAATAATCAAATTAGTTTGATTATTGTGGAATTAAAATATTAAAATATAATAAAATATAGAGTAAGAAAATAATATATTAGATAAAGGTTGGAAGAAATTTTGGTGGAAATCAACTTGTGTGAATCGAACACCGCTGTCCTGCGCGTAGCACCAAAAATTAATGTTTATTTAAAAACAATCCAGACGCCGTGATAGTTAACCGATTTTAATTTTGCGAATTGCAAATAAAAGGTACAGTATTATTTTATATTTAAAAAAAAATCAACTTGCTGTCTGCTTTATTTTTATTCCTACAACATTTTGAAATAATGTTTTTTTTTTGCGAAAGCTGGATTGCAAAATGTATTTTGCAAAATCTGTTGAACCGACCTTAATAAAATATACAGTATTGTTTTATTATATATCATAGTGTTTCCCGGTAAAATATGAAGGTCCTACATGTAGCATAAATAGTTAAAAAACGTAAAATGGGAATACTTGTTTTTTATGGTTTTTTCGCAATTATTGCTATTTTGCAACAATGGTAACAATTTTCAAAATTTTTAACCTATCCTATATTGTAGTAAATTTAATTAAGCAACATTTATATCAGTGCAACTTTTCTCGGAAATGAATACTTTTTTAGTTATAATCAAAAAACGAAGAAAAAATCGAATTTTTCCTTAATTTTTTGACATTTTGAATATTTAAACAATGTTCCGGACCTTTTTGAGTAGGAGGATATAGTAAATTTAATTAAGCAACATTTATATCAGTGCAACTTTTCTCGGAAATGAATACTTTTTTAGTTATAATCAAAAAACGAAGAAAAAATCGAGTTTTTCCTTAATTTTTTGACATTTTGAATATTTAAACAATGTTCCGGACCTTTTTGAGTAGGAGGATAACTTAATTATTATTATATGACTTAATTCCAAGCAATTTCTGCAAAAAAAAATGTGAGTCACGTCTCCACGTCAATATGAGTCACGTCTATCTAAAAACAGATGCGCCCTGGACTACTAGGACTGCACCAAAAAAGAGGTGAAGTTCTTGTTTCGTTGTGAAACCGTTGAAAAGTTAACTTCTTGAATACGCTGGTACTCATGTTCCTTTACTTAATTTGAAACAACGTAGCCCTATTACAATCATCAATCGTCATCAATCAGCCCTGATTTCTCCATTGTTCAACATAGGCCTCCTCCAGATATTTCCATCTTTTTCTGTTCTGTGCCTCACATATCTAATCCATCACAATTCTTTTGACGTCGTCGGTCCATCGCGTTGGAGTCTTCCTCGGTTTCGCTTGTCTTCCCATGGTTTCCACTCAAGCCAGGGCCTATTTTACCACTCTAGGCCTGTGAGGCACCTGCCTCGGGCCCGCATTTTAATGGGGCCCGGAAAGATCGCCAAAAAAAGGAAATGGACTAGGAAATGAAAAATGATAACCATAAGAGTTATATTCATAAATCATAAACCGTTCTTATCCATTTTTACAAAAGGACATGAAAATTTTATAATAAATAATTTTTTACCTATTTGAGATATTTTAAGTGCGCAACTATCTATACGAAAAGATACTTATAATTCTATAAACGCTATTTTTAACATATTGTTCACAGATAATAGTGAAACGGTAGATTTGAAAACTATTACCGATGAGAATGATATCGATGTTGATGATTTAGTGGAAGAAGTGGCACATCATTTACATCAAGAACTTTACAGCACATTTAATATCTTTCAACATCCTCAAAGTATGATGACCTTTTTGATTGAAAATAATAAAATTTATTTGACTATACCCATTAGCAACACTTCAGGGAAGAGATCTTTCTCGATACTAAAAAGAGTAAAGTATTTAATAAATTCTCTAAATCAACAAAGTCTGTTATCTTTGACTATTTTACATAATATAGAAAATGATATAAATATTACAAAAAATTGATACAAATGTAATAAATGATAAATTTAATGAAATAAAAATAAGAAAAAAAATTTAATTTATTCTATTTTATTTTTCTTACTGAGTATTTATAGTACATACTTATTTTTTGTTCTTTTCTGTAGAAACAATATTTGTTTCATTATAATTATTATATTTTAGTTGTAGGTAATATAGGTCTGTATTATTTTAGTTCTGTAAATTAATTAAAATTTTTTTATTGTTATCTATAATGTACCAATAATTTACTGTATACATATTCAATTTTTACTCAAGTTTAAAAATTTATATTTAAACAATTAAGCAATGTTTAATTGTTTAAATATAACTTTAATTTATTGTTACTAAAAATTTAAATTTTTGGTGCACTATATTTTTTTTAAATAATTAATACATTTAAAACAGTTACTATTATTATTAAAGTATATTTAGGGGCCCTAAAATTTTGTAATGTGTCGGGCCTGATTTGAAGTAAAATAGACTCTGACTCAAGCAAATATTTGTCCATCTGAACTAAACTGATCTGATCGGAACTGAAATATAAAGGTCGATTCTCACTATACCTTCCGTTTACTTTCCATATCCGTGGCATTCCGTTTTCATAAAATATAATTCAATACTATAGAGCGGAATATGTGCAAAGTGCATATAGATGCATATATTGCATATTTTCAGACAACAAACACAACATTGCATATTTAAGCTAAACACGATTTATTTTGCATATTTTAAAAATAAATTATATAAAAGTTTAAAATTTTCCTCTCTTAGTTGGAATTTTATAACTTGGATATGAACGAGCTCGTTATTTATCTATCTACCGCTCATTATTATCTATCTAGACTTTCCCATTACTACCTGAATTTAACAATTATGGGTGTTCCCAGAAAAATATTATTTTATTAGCGTACCAAGTCGTAGGTACCTACCTGCTTTTAAGGGTCTAATATTTATTTTGTCAGTTTCCGGCCAACATTTGTTTAAAGTAAACGTTGTATCGTATTTAGTGTTGTTGAAGTGATTGGTATATATTAAATTTAAATATGTCTACCATTCAAAAAAGTGCTTGAATAAAGTGTTTTCCCGAGTTAAAGCTAAGTGGAGACAAAGTATTTTGCAAGACCTGTTCCAAAATCGTAAGTTACATTCATTTTCACATTTCATTTTTTAAATGAGGAACTAACAAACAAAAGCATTTAAAAGGAATTTACAATTAAGTGATTCGGTTAATCTTGTTAACACTTTTTCTGCTCATTGTCAAAAAATTCCCGGAAATACAGGGATTACAATTAGAAATAAATTAAAAAATGTTTTAGAAAAAAATGAGGGCTTCGATTGTTTTGTACGTATTTTTGAAGGCAACTTTTCTGAAGATCTTACGACTTGGCAAATTAGTTAACTGCCTAAATTAAAATATTTTCCTATAACATCAGTAGATGTAGAACGAACTTTTTCTGTGTCCAAACACGTTTTTAGTGATAGAAGGCAAGAGTTTCTAGTTGAAAATTTTGAAAAATATTTGATTATAAATTCATACTATAATTTAGATTCTTAATTTAATTATAATATCAGTTTTTGTGTGTCATTTCATTTGTTTTTATGTGAAAAATAAATATGTATTAAACATAAATGTAGGTTGAATTTTTTAAATATAAATGTTTATATTTAATATATTGTTTTATTTTTGAGTATTTTTAATATGCATTTGCATATTTAGACAAATTTAGAAAAAATACCTGCATATTTGTAGTAAAAGTAATGCATATATATGCGCATATTTTGGTAATGTTGTGTTGCATATATTCCGCTCTCTATTCAATACAAACCATATAGTATATGCCCATTTTCCGTTCCGTTTACCGAAGCCTTACGTTCAATATCGGCCACGTATTTTTCGGCGACGTATCGGGTACCCTATGGATAGTGTAAATATTGCTAACTATTGCCTCGCGGTTCAGTCAGGTGTTTTTTTCTGCGACAAAGTGTGACTTGTCGGGTAGGGTATGGATAGGGAGAATATTGTTCCATAGCGGTTCAGTCGAAGTTGTTGAGATAAATTTGAACGACAAAAAATTCATAGAACTTGTCTGGCATGCATTTATAATTTTGAAAATAAAAAATACAATAATAATACATTTAAAGACAACATTATTTTGGCCTGCTGTTGCGAAGGAATTAAAATATTTTCTTCATCCAATATCTTCTTATTATATATATATATATATATATATATATATATATATATATATATATATATATATATATAGTGGCTAAACACCCCTTTAGGGGTTACGCCGCTTACGCTCTCTAGATCTATGGTTTGAGGTAGATCAGTCCTCATGTTCGTTATTTAATTTTCTGGGTAATTTTTCGCCACTCTTTCCTGTCTCTGGTATTTTCTTTTCAATGTCGTATGCCCGCCTTGTTGAGATCACTACTTCTTGTAACCATGTAGATCTTGGTCTTCCATGTCTTCTTTTGCCAGCTGGTGTCCATTCCAATATTGAAAATATTGTCGTAGTTTCTTCCAGTAGCTCAAGGTTCGTTCTTTGTCTAAATTCATTGTCACTTATTTTTATTGGTCCTAATATTGCTCTTAGTATTTTTCTTTTTTGTATTCTAAAGTTTTCCTCTTGTTTTTTTGTTATGCTAATAGTTTCGGCTGCATACATCATTGTCGGTCGAATTATTGTTTTGTATACTTTCATTTTTGATTTCTTACTCAATAACTTATTTTTAAGTAATTTTTTATTTGCATGGAAGCTCTTATTTGCTGTAATAATCCTTTCTTTGATTTCGGTTTCTCTTTCTCCATTGTTTGTTATTAATATTCCTAAATATTTAAATTTTTCGACTTCTTCTAAAGTGTATTCTCCTACTCTAACCTTTGTCTTTTCAAAGTTTTTGTCAAATCTCATTATTTTGTTTTTTCTTGGTTTATTTTTAATCCCATTACTTTTCCTTCTGTTACCATTTCGTTTAACATTCGTTCCATTGTTTTTCTATTTTTTGTTATTAGCACAATATCATCAGCGTATGCTATTATTTGTCCTTCTCTCGTTCGGAGGGTACCTTTGTTGATCTTCGTGACGATGTATTCTAGGGCAAGATTAAACAGAGTTGCTGATACTGAATCTCCTTGTCTCACGCCTTTATTGATGACAAATTCTTCTGTGTCGCCTACGTGAGTTTTTATACTAACTACAGTTCTACTCATTGTCATTTGTATTAATCTTCTTAATTTATTTTGTATTCCCATTTCTTTCAAAGCTACCATTAATTTTGATTTATTTATTGTATCAAATGCTTGTTGAAAATCTATAAAAAGCAGTTCAATTTCTATTTTATATCCATGAGCTTTTTCCATAATTTGTTTAACCGTATGTATGGCATCTGTTGTAGACTTTCCCTTAACAAATCCGCATTGATAGTGTCCTATTAGACCAGGGCGCATCTGTAAAAATATTAGTACATTTGGACGTTGAAAGGTGACTCAAATTTTTTTGCAGAAATTGCTTGAAAATAACTTAAATCATATTATTTGAATTATCCTCCCTCTCAAAAAGGTCCGGTACATTGTTTAAATAATCAAAATGTCAAAAAAGAAAGTAAAAATTCGATTTTTTTCTTCGTTTTTTGATTATAACGTTAAAAGTATTCATTTCCGAGAAAAGTTGTACTGACATAAAACTTGCGTAATTAAATTTTCTACAATATAGAATTAGTAAAAAATTTAAAAAATGGTCACCTTTGTTACAAAATAGCAATAATTGCGAAAAAACCATACAAAAACAAGTATTCGCATTTTACGTTTTTCAACCATTTATGATACACTTAGGACCTTCATATTTCACGCAGAAAAACTTTATGATATACTAAAACAATACTGTAAATTTCATTAAGATCGGTTCAATAAATTTTGCAAAATAAATTTTGCAATCCAGATTTCGAAAAAAAAATCATTTTTTCAAAATGTTACAGGACTGAAACTGAAGCAGATAGCAAGTTGGATTTTTTTTTGCTTATAGAAGTGTACTGTACCTTTTATTTTCAATTTGCAAAATTAAAATCGATTAACTACCACGGCGTCAGCAATTTTTTTAAATAAACATTAAGTATTGGTTTTACGCGCAGGACAGCAGATAGTTTGCTCTGATTGGGCATTCCAATGACCTTTGATAATGATTGATACATTTTAATTTTTATTACATTTCGATATAAATAAATAAATTTGTTTATTGCAAAATAAAAACACATACTCTATCCTTTGCAATAACACTTTTTTTAGCAAAAACTTTTTTTGTTCATATATTTTAATTAGAAAATAAAAGTTTATTATTTTTAAACATATGCAATTGTTTAAACAATATTTCACAAACAATAATAAAATTAGTTTGATTTTTGTGGAATTAAAATATTAAAATACAACAAAATATAGAGTAAGAAAATAATATATTAGATAAAGGTTGGAAGAAATTTTGGTGGAAATCAACTTGTGTGAATCGAACACCGCTGTCATGCGTGTAGCACCAAAAATTAATGTTTATTTAAAAATTTTCTTGACGCCGTGGTAATTAATCGATTTTAATTTTGTAAATTGCAAATGAAAGGTACAGTGCACTTCTATAAGCAAAAAAAAATTTAACTTGCTATCTGCATTATTTTTAGTCCTGCAACATTTTAAAAAAATGATTTTTTTTTGCGAAAGCTGGATTGCAAAGTTTATTTTGCAAAATTTATTAAACCGATCGTAATGAAATTTACAGTGTTGTTTTACTATATCATAAGGTTTTTTTGGGTAAAATATGAAGGTCGTAAATGGAGCATAAATGGTTGAAAAACGTAAAATGCAAATACTTGTTTTTGTACGTTTTTTTTTTCGCAATTATTGCTATTTTGCAACAAGGGTTACTATTTCTTAAATTTTTAACTAATTTTATATTGTAGGAAATTTAATTACGCAACTTTTATGTTAGGACAACTTTTCTCAGAAATGAATAGTTTTAAAGTTATAATCAAAAAACCAATAAAATAATCGAATTTCTACTTCATATTTTGACATTTTGATTATTTAAACAATGTTCCGGACCATTTTGGGTGGGAGGATTACTCAAATATTATTATTTGAGTTATTTTCAAGCAATTTCTGCAAAAAAATTTGAGTCACCTCTCAACGTCCATCTCAAAACAGATGCGCCCTCGACTATATGATATTCGTGGTAGCTTCGGTCAGTCTTCGTTGTATTAAGGCGGACATGATTTTATATTCTATGTTTAATAGCGTCAGTCCTCTGTAGTTATTACACATCTGTTGATCTCCTTTTTTATGAATCGTGATAATTTGTCCTTTGTACCATTCTTCCGGCATTTTTTCTTCATTCCATATGTCTTTTATTAAATTGTATAATTTATCTTTTAATTCTTCACCGCCATATTTTATAAGCTCCATATTGATACAGTCCGATCCTGAGGCTTTACCATTACGGCTGCTATATGTTCTTATTACTCTTTATAAACAATTCTGCTTGTTCATTGGCGGATTGATAAGCTCTATGGAAGATTGTCACTCCATCTTTTGCTTGGTCGGCCAATACTTCTTCTACCGATTGGTGATTTATTTCTTGGTATTTTGACCACACGGGTCTCTCTATTCTGCTATCTGGTTGTTCCATTCTTTTTCTTCTATTTAGTGTCCATTGGTTTATACATTGTACGTTACATTTTCTTCTAATGTCTTTACTCCTCTTTCGATCTTTCAACATAGTTCCTGTAATTCTTTTCAGTACTCTATCTCTAGTAGTCTCGTTTCAAGTAGTGTTTGTGTTGTGGCTGTATCGGGTCTTGTTTCTGATGCAGTATGTCATTATTGGTCGTACACTGGCTTTATAAATTCATGACTTCATTTCAGTGTTATGTCGGTTTCGCAATATAGTGTTATTAAGGCATCCTGCCAGTCTATTTGCTTTTTGTACTTGATTTCTCACTTCTTTGTTCAGGTCTCCGTATTTTGACAATATAATTCCAAGGTATTTTATTTCCATTACTTTTTCAATATTAATTGATTCTTTACTGATTACTACTGTTTTAGTTTTCATCATTTTAGTTTTCTCAGAAAACTAAAACAGTAGTAATCAGTAAAGAACTAATCAGATGTAAAATAGAAATTGATAGTATTAGTATTGAACAAGTAATGGAAGTAAAATACCTTGGAATTACATTGTCAAGTCACGGAGACCTGGACAAAGAAGTGAGAAATCAAGTACAAAAAGCAAATAGACTGGCAGGATGCCTTAATAACACTATATATCGAAACCGACATATTAACACTAAGATGAAGTCAAGAATTTATAAAGCCAGTGTAAGACCAATAATGACATATGCATCAGAAACAAAACCCGATACAGCCACCATACAAAGACTACTAAAAACGGCAGAGATGAGAGTACTGAGAAGAATTACAAGAAATACGCTGAGAGATCGAAAGAGGAGTCAAGACATTAGAAGACAATGTAACGTACAATGTATAAACGAATGGACACTAAATAGAAAAAAGAATGAAATAACCACATAAAAAGAATGAGGGAGACACGTGGGGTCAAAATAGCAAGAGATAAATTATCAATCGGTAGAAGAAGTATCTGCCTACCGCACAAAAGATGAAGTGGCAACCTTCCATAGAGGTATTAATCCGCCAGTCAACAAGCAGAATTGCTTCTAACGAGGAAGAAGAAGATGATTGTTTCCATCCAATATAATATTAAAATTTCTTTAGTCCACATTTTATCAGACCGGAAAAAATACGCGTATTCCTGTCAAAAACTTAGGATAAAATGTTACCAAACTGGAACAAAATACAATATTTAAACGGCGACGCCGACGGACAGGAAACGCGACGTCTACTGAGAATGGCAGTTAAAGTAATGGGAGGTTTATGGAACGGGTATGGGAAGTAAACGGAACTTATAGTGAGAATCGAATTTTAATGGGATGTGGATGGAATGGCGTGACCCGTCAAAATGGCCCGGTCAAAACAGCCCCGTCAAAACAGCCCCGTCAAAAAAGCTACCTCAAAATAGCCCCAATAAAAAATAGCCTCGACAAAATAGCCCGTAAACAAAATAGATCGCACACAAAATAGCCCCGGTCAAAAAAACCCCGGCTAAAACAACCCCGGCTAAAGCAGCCCCGGCTAAAGCTGCCCCGGCGAAAACACCCCCAATAAAAAGTTTTACCTTTTAACGGAGTACGATTTATTTTAAATCAGTATTCTAATTGGAAAATAAGCCACAGTTTAACATAAAAAAATTAATTTATTAACTTTTCGACTTCTTTTTCGGACGTCGTTGTCAAAATACAAAATATTAATAAATTAAACAAAAATGCTAATCCTTAGTAAAAAATTCTGTTAATAATTTAATTTAATCTGACTTATTCATATCGGCAATTCATATCATACAGTATGGTGCCAATGAAAGGAATAAATTCGTTATTTCGTAAACCCGCGACTTTAAGGAAAAATACTAAAACAGTTCGATTTTTATTTTTAAATTACGGTATTTTGGTATACACACTTCTCAACAATTGAAGTGGATATTATGAAAATGTGTATTTTATAAAATTTTTTGTTCATAAGGTCAAATAGAAAAATGGAGTGATATAAATAAAGATTTATTTTTACTTCGTATTTTCATACAGATGAACCGAAAGAAAGAAATTTTTTAAGAAAAAAAAAATTAGAAAATAAACAAAAATTGTAAAATTAACAACCTAAAATTTCTATTCCTGCTCAATTTCTAATATCCCGAAAAGAAAAATTAATAGTGTGTGGGTCCACCTTTGTATCGCCTTAGCGCTCTAACTCTATTTGGAAGACCTCTTATTAAATTATTGATGAACTGCTGCGGTATATATTCAAATCGCGCGTAATGTATTGGCCAACTGATCTAAGGTTTGGGGCGGTTGAAGGAGCCTGTTTTGTTGCCTAGAATTTCGGCCCAAACATGTTCAATGCAATTAATATCAGGTGAACATGGTGGCCACTCCATTCTTGTAATGCCATGAGCTTCTATACACTCGTTGACAATTCTCGCACGGTGAGGGCTAGCATTATCATCAATCAGAACAAATTGTTCGCCTATTGCACCAAAAAATGGAACAACTATTAGTACTATGACTCTGTCTCGATATAGTGTAGCAGTCATTGTCTCATTAATTAAGACGACTAGGTCCGTGCGACCGTCAAAACATATGCCCCCCACACACAAACGGATCCTCCTCCAAAAAGAGTGGTTGGAACTCTCAGATTTTCATTGTAACGCTGTCCTCTTTCCCTCCACACCAATATTCGGCCATCATTCGTATGCAAACGAAATCTGGACTCGTCAGTAAAGAGGCAATTCCTCCAATTTTCGAAATTCCACTGATAGTGTTCCATCGCCCAGCGATATCTGCATGCACGCTGCTCCCTAGTTAGTCGTGGATGGGTAGCGCGCCGTCTAGCCCTTAAATTGGATGCATGTAACCGTCTTCTGACAGTTTGACTGGAAGTCGCTCGTCTAGTAGCATGCCTGAAGATACTGTTAATTCTGGAAGCCGTGAATGTTGGGTTTCTTGTTGCCGTCAGAACTACAAAACGGTCTTGCCGACGAGTTGTAGATCGTTCTCTTCCTCCTCCATGCCTGTATGCTTCAGATCCAGTTGCTACATACCGGTTTCATGCACGATTTATCACACTTTGCGACACATTTAGCCTCATAGCAACCTCTTGTTGAGTTATGCCTTGTTGGATCCAATGAACTAATTGCTCGAGCTGCACTAGTTCTAAACGTCTTTGCGGCATAATGTTTTTGTGATAAATAGATTTCTTGACTTATTGACAACTGGTAAAGCCAATACAAGCACTTTTATACGAATGATATATTCATGTTTGGAACAACATTTCTCTCTTTGTACGAGATAAGGGCCGATAAGAATAGGGACAAAAAAAACCACATGCAAAAAATATTGGCAATAAAGATAGCATATATAGTTTAGTACAGGCAATTATTTTAAAAATAGTTTTATATGTTAATTTTAGGAATTTTAAAATTATCCACTTCAATTTTTGAGTAGTGTAGTATGTCATACTAGTGACGTAATCGATGATTTTTTTAAATGAGAATAGGGGTCGTGTGCTAGCTCATTTGAAAAGTTATTTAATTCTCTATTCAGTAATATAAACATTTATATAATTGAACAACAACTTTTTTTTAATTTAAATTATTTGACAAAAAAAGAAGATTGTATTTAATTTATTTAATTCAAAATACATTACTTCTGTCAGAAATCAGACAAAAATGTTTATATCACAAATAAACATTGATTTCCGCTTAAATTAAATGTTCGAACTTCCAAGAGGCAGATGGCTGGCTGGAGCTGGCTTACACATTGAATTTAATCGAGAAGCAGAACACATTTAATTGAAACAGAATACAGGGTTTGAGTTCTCTGAAAAGACCATTTTTATTTAATGAGGTTAAGATAAACATCTGAATAGAGGATATTTACCTTTTTCGAAAAAATGTATTTTTAAGGGATTATTTCATGATGAATTCTGAAGGGAGCTTTTTTGTCGGGACTATTATGTCAGGGCTATTTTGTGGGCAAGCTATTATTCCACGGCTATTTTGTCGGAGCTATTTTGTGTGCGGGATATTATGTCGGGGCTATTTTGTCGGAGCTTTTTTGACGGGGCTATTTTGACGGGGTACCATGGAATGGGCATGGAAAGTAAACGGAATGTATGTATAGTGAGAATCGACCTTAAGACGGCTTTGGTTTCGTTTATTCGAACGTAAACGTCAAAGATGTTTATTCATTTTTATCTCCCTTTTAATTTACACAACATGTATGGAAACTGACAAATTTCAAGATTAAATATTTTTTAAGAAAATGTCTGAAGGCGATAGAAATATTGAAAATTTAAAATCAAATTTATTTTATATATATATAGTTCAGCTCAACAGGCCTTAGGGGCCCAAGGCTTCAATTGTTTCCTTCCATTTCTTTCTGTCTCGTGCTAGGTTTTTCCAATCTTGTACCCTCAGCGACTTCAGATCTTCTTTTGCAGACTCCAACCATCTTCTTCGGGGGCGTCCTCTTTTTCTTTTTGTACCAGCCTCCATGTTTATTAGTTGATTGGGAACTCTTCCTTCTTCCATTCTTGCTATATGCCCAAGCCATCTTAATCTTTGAATTTTGGCGAGTGTTGTTATTTTTGGGTGTCCATATATTTGCATTATTTCTTCATTTGTTATTCTTCGCCAGATATTCCCCTCTTTTAAACCTCCATATATCCTTCTGAGGATCTTTCGTTCCCATCTATCTAATTTTACTTCCATATCTTTATTTAATCTCCAGGTCTCGCTAGCATAGAGTACCGTAGGTCGGATAACTGTTGTATATATTCGTTTTTTTGCTTTTCTGGATATTATCTTCGACCTCAGTATCTTATTTAGACTTCCAGCACTCTTACTACCTTTCGCCATTCTTTTTGCTATTTCTTGGTTCTCTTCGTTCCTATTTGTTAGTGTTACTCCCAAGTAATCGAATTGGCCGACAATTTCGAAGTTATATTCTTTACTTGGGCTTTGTATCTTAAAGGACTGTCCCAGATGATTTTCATTTCCCTTCATCACCATATATTTCGTTTTCTCTTCGTTTATTTCTAAACCATATTCCTTGGCTGTTCTTTCTAGTCTATTGAAGATTTCTCTTAATTCTGCAGGTCTCCTTGTTATTAAGGTAATATCATCTGCGTATGCTACACATTGATGCCTGTGATGATAAACTGTGCCTTTAGTATAGATATTGCATTCTCGTATAATCTTCTCTAAAATTAAATTGAAGAAATCTGTTGATAACGGGTCACCTTGTCGCAGGCCTCTATTGGTGATAAAGCTATCCGAAACCCGTCCTTCTATCATAACTTTACTTTTAGTGTCACTAAGTATGCATTTAGTCAATCTTACTATTTTTGGTGGAAATTCAAAATAGTCTAGCGTTTCATATACTTTACTTCTTTTTATGGTATCGTATGCCTGTTTAAAATCAATAAATAACATATTTAATGCTAGTAGGCGATAGAAATATTGAAAATTTAACATTAAATTTATTTTAATAATCGTAATATTCAACAATGTATCAACAAAATAATTAATTTAGGGTCGGTTTCACCAACAACAAATAAATCAATGAGTAGTTATTCGTCGAATAAAATTTATTAGTCGATTTTATTTTTATTGTGTTTCAATACAATTTTGACAATTTAAAGTAAAACTGGCAAATTTTCATTGTTATAGGTATTTGAAGCTAGATTAAAGTGTCCATTTATTCGAAGAGTAAATACTTATTTGATAAATAAATAAAATGTTATTTGACGTTAGTGAAACGAAGATGTGTCAGTTTATTGGTCGAATATCTTTATTAAGCGAATAAACTACTATTTTTCGTTGGTTAAACCGGCCATTAATCATATAAATAATTAATTTATTAGTATTACAAAATAAATAAATTTGAATCCTTTTTTGTTATGAATAAACATAGAAAACAATCATGTATCACAACTTGCATTTAATTGCCATTAATTGCTCCTGTCATATCCCTCATACTCGCATCATAATTACCATCATTAAATGCTCGTTGCATAATATACTATTATTTACCGACGAACCCATTTTACAATAATAAGAAAATACATACAATCAAAATATAAAAGACATTAAAACAAATTCCATTTACCTAGAATGCCTTCAACAAAAATAGAGTAAAGACGAAATAAAATATAACATATAACATATTGATATAATATTAAGTGACTGTTTAAATATTAGAAGAAATAAAACTCCTAAAACAGACTATTATTGCTAAGATATCGTGGTAAAAATGAACAATAAGTAGAATTGGTCCTACATATTGGGATTTCAAACGAGACCGACTGTCTCGTTTGGCGATTAGTAACTGCAAAATGGATTTTAGCCAAAATCTCAGAGCAATACATTTAAAAATTAATTAATTTAAATAATAAAATTAATTATTACTCAAAACAACGGACTTTTAGGTGGACATGAGTAACATCCGCTTAAAAATTAATTTGAAAAAACTAAATTTATGGTAATCGCGAAATCAAAGAACATCAGAGCTAATCTTATCATAGATAATACATCGATTGAGTGTGTGTCCTGTTATAAATATATAGGTGCTTGGATCACAGACGATACTGATTTAACAAAAGAGATTAAATGCAGAATAGAAATTGCTAGATAAGTCTTTAATATAAAACTCTCTTGGAATCGTGATATCAAGATAAAGTTACGTAAAAAAAGCTGTGCAATATACCACTCGTTATTTAAAGAGCCTCCACGTAGACACCAAATCCGTATTTACTCTCAAGGAAATGCCACCCCAAAACATCACAGAGCCTCCATTAAACAATCTCGTCTCTCTTATGTTGCGCTGTAGCACAGCGTCGACACATAACTCGCTGTGCTTACTCGGTCTAAAAATAACTCTTAAGGTGTGGACCAGAATTATTAACGATATGTACCTTTCGGTTCTTAAAGTTTTGTTAACTGTTTGTTTCATTGTTAATTTAGTTTCCTTTCTGTTAAAATATATATCCAATCCTGTTACTCCATGAAGGAGCATAGGGCATCCACGAAGCTTCTCCATTCCCCTCTATTTCTGGACATGGTTGCTATTTCTACCCAGGTTTTGTTCATACTTTTGTAATCTTCTTCAATGGTACTCCTCCATGTTTTGGTCGGGCGTCCTCTGCTTCTTCGTCCTACTGCAGTTCATTTGAGTGCTTGTTTTGTTATATCTGCATTTTCTTTCCTCAGGATATGTCCCAGCCATTTCCATCTTTTCCTTTTTATTTTATGGTTGTTCTGATGGGTTCTTGTTTGGTTTTCCTCCATAGTGCTGCATTTGTTATGGTATTGGGCCAATATACCTTTACAATTTTACGTAGACATCTATTTACAAAAACTTGGATTTTATTTACATTTCCGTCAGTTATTGCCCATGTTTCACTCCCATAAATTAGCACAGTTTTCACGGTACTATTAAATAGCCTTGTTTTAGTATTTTGGCTAATCTGTGTTGATCTCCAGATATTTGCGAGGGTTCCAAAGGCATGTTTGTGCTTTTCGTATTCTCTGTTTAATATCTGCTTGAGCTCCACCTTTTGCACTGATTATACTGCCTAAGTAGCAAAATTCTTGAACCTGTTTTATTTCTTGTTGGTTGATGTATAGTTTGTCACAGTTAGATACTCCTATTCTCATCTCTACTGTCTTGTTCATGTTGATTTTAAGACGCACTTCTGCCGATTTTACCTCTAGCTTCCTTAACATGCTTTTCATAAATATCATCTATTGTGTTTGCTACGAAACAGATATCATCTGCGTATTCCATATCTGCTAGTTTCTTGTTCTGAAGGTAGTTACAAAGTATCCCGTTTTTTCTTTCAATGATTTTTTCCAGTATATGGTTAAGACATATATTAAAGAGCAAAGGTGACAGTATGCAACCTTGTTTTAAACCTATTTCTATTGTTATTTTATCTGTCATTTGCCCTTTATGCAGTACCTGGCATGCTGTTTGCTGATACATCATTTTGATTATTCCAATGATCTTAGCAGGTAATTTATTTAGCTTTAAGATTTTCCACAGGGCTGTATGTTTTATGCTGTCGAAGGCTTTAGCAAAGTCTATAAAGGCCATTATCAAGCCTGCTTTCTTCTCTATAGTTTCGTCTATGATGATTCTTGCCGTCGAAATTTGGTCTATACAGGATCTTCCTCTTCTGAAACCCGCTTGTTCTTTTCTGAGAGTTGTGTCTATAATATTGTTGATTCTTTGATGAACAATAAATGATAATATTTTATTTATGGAACATAACAGCGTTATTCCCCTCCAGTTTTCACATAGCTGTACGTCCCCTTTTTTTGGGAGCTTAACTATAATTCCATTATTCCATTCCGCAGGTAGTATTTCTTCAGCCCTTATATCTGCTAATGGTGGTGCTATTAGCTCCACGGTTCTCTCAGTGTCCGCTTTCCACAGTTCTACTAGGATATCGTCCATTCCCGCTGCCTTGTTGTTCCTCAGGTACCGGATTGCTTTAGTTATTTCTTTCAGTTAAAATACGTCATGTTAAAGAATAAAACCGTCTTATTTCTTTGTTTCCAAAAATATCAGGGATATTCAAAAAACAAAATAAGTATTCACAAAATGTAAGACTACAATGCGATTTCGATGTATACCCAGACTTATACCTTGTCCTTCCTACAGGGCGTCTCAAATTTAACATAAGAAGAACGTTAGAACGAAGAACGAAGAAATTAATGCACGTATTTCCAATGGATGTCGTACATACTATGCTAATAAAAGATTGATAACATCGAAATTATTAGATAAAAAAACCATAATGACTATCTACAGAACCTTGATTAGACCCGTAGTAACCTACGGTTGTGAAACCTGGGTAGTGACGAAAAAAATGAAGCCCAACTCAGGATATTCGAGAGAAAGATGCTGAGAAAAGTATATGGCCCGGTGCAAGAGGAAGACGGCACATGGAGAATCAGGAGAAATGACGAGGTTAATGATCTGAATGAAGGGTATGATATTGTAAGATTTGTGAAAAGTCAAAGACTATCATGGCTGGGACATATTCAGCGACAAGAAGATACAAAAACGACAAAGAAGATATTACAGTAGAATCCGGTAAGAAAGCGAAAAAAGGAAGGCCCAGTACAAGATGGTTGGATGGCGTGGAAGACGACCTAAAAACCATGAATATAAGACGATGGAGGAGAACGGCACAAGAGAGATCTGAATGAAAGGACATAGCCAGAAAGGCAATGACCCATCCAGGGTTATGATGCCAAAATAAGAAGAAAGAATTAGAGTATTAGCTAACATATTGACAAGTTCATTAAGCAAAGATCGGCCCCTTTCGAATTCAGCTCGGCTTGGCTCGAAAAAAATTGATTCGGCTCGAAGCTCGGCTCGCAAGAAACTAACCGGCTTGTGCTTGAAAAATCGAGCTTGAAGCTTGAGCCAATCCGAGCTAAGCTCGAGCTTGTGACCATGCCTAGTGTATAAGGTATAAAATTAACTTATTCTGCTGTAATGTTGGATGAGAGGGTTAAGGTGAATTATTTATTTAATTTTTTGTTACAGGAAGCAGAAAGTGCAATAGCGGCAATGAATGGTCAATGGTTAGGTAGCAGGAGTATCAGAACCAACTGGGCAACACGGAAACCACCAGCACCAAAAAGCGAAGGTATGTGACGCACTAACTACAACTACAAGATTTATGCTTGTTTACTAACACCCTTTATACACTCACCGTCACAAAATTCTTCCACCCAAAATTTTTGATTAAGTTTGACAATTTATAACTTTATTATTTGTGCTCCGATTTTCAAGATTCTTGCACCAGTTTGTAGGTACATATTATATTGATATTATTTGGTATTATTCCGGTAACAAACAAATTTTACTTGCACGGCATTATACAGGGGTGAAAGAAAGCGTCGTATTTTCTCCTACATTTAAAAAATTCTCTGGAAAAATGGAATAGCTGATTTTGTTTCATAGTCCTGTCATATTATCCCGGAGGCATCACTAAAATTTTGTTTTTTGAATTATCCGAATATCTTTTTTCTTGTAACAGCTGTACCATTTTTTGTAAATAAAAACACTGATTGACTCATAAAATAGAGGTTGGATTGATAAGATTAGAATGGCCCACATGCAGCCAGATCTCAATCCTAATGAGAATTTATGGGATGAATAAAAAAACTATTTGCCGTCATCCTAGGCCTCCAGAAAATTTGGTACAGTTATGGCCCTGGTAGAGGAATATCGGGCTATTTCCCAGGCAAGGAAAACACATCTTTATGCGATGCTAAACAGATTGCGAGCAGTCGTTGCTGCAAAAGGTGGACATACCCGCTATTGAATTGTTTTGTTTTGTTGTTAATTTTGTTTTGTTTTGTCAATTTTAGTGCGTTTGATATTTTGAATTAAATAAACCTTCAAAGCAGTGTTTTTAATTACAGCTCTTACAAAAAAAGAGATATTCGGATAATTCAAAAAAACCTTAGTGATACCTCCAGAATAATACAAAAAGAGTATGAAACAAAATCAGCCCTCCAATTTTTCCACAGAATTTTTCAAAGTTAGGAGAAAAAACAACGCTTCAATTCACCCCCGTATAATGCCATCTAAGCAAAAATTTGTTGTTATGGGAATAATAGCAAACGACATCAATACATGTACCTACAAACGCATGCAAGAATTTTGAAAATCGGAGAACAAATAATCAAGTTATAGATTGTCACTTAATTAAAACTTAATCAACTTAATAAAAAATTGCCGGTGAGTGTATATATTTCGTGTTAAAAAAAAAGAAATTATTATTTCATAAAATTTCATTAATTATTCAGTTAGTATGAAGATCATTCTCTAAATTAGTATTTCATAAAACATTGTAGGTCATGTGAATGATTATCATGCTGGCTAAAATACAATATTCAAGTTGAAAAGCTACAATTGACGCGCAGTGTAGTAAACAAACGATTTTCAAACACTCTTGAATGCCTAAAGTACTTATTCGATTCCATTTTATGAAATGGATTCCATTTTCCAAAATTAATGAAATGTTTACAGTTTTGAAAAATTGCTAGTGTAACTTCAATATAGTGAGTCAAGTGTTTTAGTAGGGATGGTATACAGTATACAGGGTGGGGCATTAGTTTGACAAAGTCCAATTACTCGTTTGTCGTAAGATATACTAAAAAAATTATTCAGGTAAAAGTTGGGATACAAATAGGACCATAATTTAAAAATAATTTCAAATATACAGGGCGACCCGTATTGACAGGGTAACACAAACATATTTTTTTAAATGGAACACCCTGTATACTTTTACATTTTTGGATTCTCATCGATGTCTTCTTTCATAAAATATAGGGTTTTGTAATATTATACGAGGTAGTTTTAAAGATATGTACGCTTTTTTGTTAATTTCGTAGCATCATTCACGCCCTGTAGAATTGTAGTGATTTAACATCAAAATTTCTATTTATGTTCAAACAAATTTTAATATAGTCTACTATTGTTGAACATTATTAATATAACGAAAAATTTAATTTTAGTATACAGAGTTGGTCGAAACTCGGAATGAGTATTTTCTGAGTTTTCTTAAATGGAACATCCTCTATTTTAGTATCGTAATGAATTTTATGGTACTTTTTTATTTCTTAAGCATTCCCTACTTCCAAGTGCTTTAATTTGTGAGTTATTCGTGATTCTTTAAGCCAAACGTTAATTGCAACAAAAATTACGTGAAATTTTATTAGGTGGCCGTGAAAATATTCAATCAAAAAAATATTTTTTGAGATTACAATATTAAGTAAATACATAAATATGCACTATGGTCTGTTTTTTAAGCAAGAGGACTAATTCAAATTTACCGCGCCGTAATGCTCGTTTGTAATTGGTCCAGCCTCAGGCAAGTTAACTCCACTGTTACGAAATTTTGACACTAATGACATTTACGAAATTTAGACACTTCTGTCATTTTATAGGTTAATTAAGTTACATCGGCGATTTTTTGTGTTTTTTGCGTTATTCCTTTAATTTTTAAATTTTTAGTCTACTTTTATATAAAAAAACGGTTGTTTTTAGAACTCTTTAGTGACGTATTAGCATAATATAGTATGTATGGATTATCGTCGAAAGCCGATATGATCAACCAAAAAAAAAAGATGTATTTGGTGATTTTTCTAGTGGATTTCTTGGGTGTGAATCTGTCTTTTTAGTTTACTCCTCCTGGTTTAAAAACAAACCATAACAAAAAGGATACCTGAAAAATTTGTGATACAATTAAATGTCTTTTATTCATATATCTGTTAAAAACTTTATGATATTGTTGATATTTTTATTGTCTCTAAGTTACGTATCCATACGTGGGTGCTCCGTGCTCGGAGTAGCAGCTCCACATATTGGATATGTTGGTGCTCGCCGCTCGGCGCTCACAATCCCGTATCCATTTGAGCAGCTACACCGAGCACGGAGCACCCACGTAAGGATACGTACCTTCAGAAGCTCAGATATGTCCCTGGGAAGGTTGAGTTTACTTCTCGTTTGCTGGTATATTTGACAATCAGTTAAGATATGTTTTATTGTTACATTTGTTTGACACTGGTTGCAGTATGAAGAATTGTCTCTAGTTATTCTGTTTCTGTAGAGATGTGTATGACGGGTGTGACCAAGTCGGAGTTGAGTGAAGATAACTTGTTTTTTCCTAGGTAACGAAAAAGCCTGCTTTTGTAAAGCATTGCCTTTAATTTGTTTTAGTTTTTCGGTACACTGCGACCACTTGTTTTGCCACGCACAACTGACTACGTTTTTAAAACACAATTTAACATCACTTGACACTATTTTATTTAGATAAACTTGACCATCACTTGTTGCTGCTTCGTGAGCTAGGCGGTCCACAACCTCGTTACCGTGTACTCCAATATCATATGGAATCCAGATTAATACCAAGTGTTTGTTTTCATTTGCAGCATGTTGAAGTTTTTTATAAATGTCTTTATGAATAGGGTTGCTGGAATATATGTTTTGGATATCACAAAGAGCTTTAATTGAGTCCGTTGTGATTGTGTTATTTCTCTGGTTTGATTTGTTAACGTATTTTAAAGCTTCAAGGATTGCATATAGCTCTGCATTGGAGATAGTCCAGTTGTTATGCAGCTTTAATTTAGCATTATGTGTATTGAAAAAAAAATTGCTGCCCCCACTCCGTCCGCTGTTTCTGATGCATCTGTGTAGATCTGTTGGTAGTTGCCAAATCTATCCATAATGTCTTTGAGATGATTTAATATTATGGTTGGTGGGGATTCATGTTTATTAAATCTTGACAAATTAGTAATAATTCGTGGTTTATTTACAGTCCATGGAAAAGGATTTTCGGTAGGATGGAATATGGTCGGGAATGTTATATGATATTTATGTAGTGATCAGTTGATTCGTTCATAGAAAGGCGGGCATTAAGGGTGAGATGAGAAGTACTAACTGAAATGATTTGTATGTACATTATAGTAAACTAAGTTATCTGGAGAGGATATAACTCTACAAGCAAACGACAAACTTAAAAAATCTCTTCTAAATTCTAGGGGGGTTTGCCCTGACTCACTACATATACTTAGTATGGAACTTGTTCGAAAAGCGCCCAAAGCGACTCGCAATCAAGTATTTTGAATGGCATCTAGTTCTTTAAGAACATATTTCTTATCTGAGTTATATACCACTGAGTTATACTACCTTTATTTCTGATAAAAGTAGTAAAACTCAGTGTTATAATACCTTTAACAGGTTAAAGGTTACAGTGTTAACTCAGTGAATCAGAAATAAAGTTAATACTCTCCATTCCCTTTTTAACAAAATATTAAAAGAAAAAATAATCCCAAACAACTGGAAGAAATCCGTAACCATTATCCTACACAAAGAAGGAGACAAAGCAGATATAAAAAAACTACCGTCCTATAACACTCCTCAATGTAATGATAAACTCCTAACAAAAATTTTAACCAATAGATTGACGACAAAATTCGACGGATACCAGTGGAAAGAACAAGCTGGTTTTAGAAAGGGATTTAGCCTAAGTGACCATTTATTAAGTATAAAAATCCTTATAGAACGAGCAAATGAATATCACATCCCACTAAAGGGTGTAACAAAAATACAGGTCATAAATTAAATCACATATTCTGGGATCAAAAATAGGTCGAATTAACCTAACTTATCTTAGTACAAATATTCACATAAAAAAGTTACAGCCCTTTGAAGTTACAAAATGAAAATCGATTTTTTCGGGTATATTGAAAACTATTAGAGATTTTTTTATTGAAAATGGACATGTGGCATTCTTATGGCAGGAATATCTTAAAGAAAAATTATAGTGAAATTTGTGCACCCCATAAAAATTGTATGGGGGTTTTGTTCCCTTAAACCCCCCAAACTTTTGTGTACGTCTCAATTAAATTATTATTGTGGTACCATTAGTTAAATTCAATGTTCTTAAAACTTTTTTGCCTCTTAGTATTTTTTAAATAAGGCAGTTTTTATCTAGTTGAGGCTTATTTTTTAATATGTTTACATAAAAATTTTATGGGGGTTTTGTTCTTTTAAACCCCCCAAATGTTTGTGTACGTTCCAATTAAAATATTACTGCGGTGCCATTAGTTAAACACACTGTTTTTAAAACTTTTTTTGCCTCTTTGTATTTTTTCGAGAAGGTACCTTTTATCGAGATGTGGCTTCTTTTTTAATATGGTTCAAAATATACCTAACAATGTAAATCATACATAAATTTTCATATTATTACAAGTCTCCATAATCGTACTTAACCATATACAAATATGTGGTAGATTTGACAAATATTCAAAATTTCTTGATAAAAACTGACTTTTCGAAAAAGTATTAAGAACCAAAAAAGTTTTATAAACATTGTGTTAAACTAATGGTACTACAATAATACTTTAGTTGGAACGTACACAAAATTTTGGGGGGGTTTAAATAAACAAAACCCCATAAAATTTTTATGGGGTGTCCAAATTTCACTATAATTTTTTCTTAAGATGCTACTGCCATAAGAATACTACATGTCCATTTTCAATAAAAAATATCTAATAGTTTTCGATATATTGGAAAAAATCTATTTTCATTTTGTAACTTCAAAGGGTTGTAACTTTTTTTATATGCACATTTGTACTAAGGTAAGTTAGGTTCAATCAAACTATTTTTGGTCCCAGAATATGTGATTAAATTTATGACCTGTATTTTTGTTACACCCTGTATATAGCGTTCATAGATTTCGAAAAGGCTTTTGACAGTGTCGAACATTGGGCAGTGAAAAGTTCTTTGATTAACAGCAGAATTTACGACAGATATACAGACCTAGTAGCCAATATATATAAAGAAGCCACAACAACAATTAAAGTATACGAAGGAACACAATAAATTCAAATAAATAGAGGCGTAAGACAGGGTGACACAATATCACCGAAACTTTTTAATCAGGCTCTGGAAGATATCTTTAAAAGATTAGAATGGGAAGGAAAAGGTATAAAAATTTGTGGTCAACGCTTGAACCACCTAAGGTACGCCGATGACATCGTACTGATAACCGATAAAAAAGAAGGATTGTTTGAAATGATGAAAGAACTGGACATAGAAGCCAGAAAGATAGGCCTTAATATGAATTACAGCAAGACCAAAATCAAAACAAATACAGATGAGGACATCACAATGAGGATATATATATATATATATATATATATATATATATATATATATATATATATATATATATATATATATATATATATATATATATATATATAGATGAGAAGTTATTGGTTTAACGACCACTCGTACGATATCAATCAAATGAAATAGAGAATGTGGAGAAATCCCCTTACGAATAATTCACACATCGGCGAAACACATTTCTAAGAACTAGTGTTTGGATTTTTAATTCTATTCAAAAAATTTTCCCAACCCAAAATGGTGGATGTGTGAATTATTCGTAAGGGGATTTCTCCACATTCTCTATTTCATTCATCCCATCTCCATATTCATATATATATATATATATATATCTGGGTCAAATTATAAAACTTAACAAGGAAACCAAACAGCAGAGATCAAAAGACGTGTTAGACTGGCATGGGCGGCATTTGGAAAACTAAGCTACATCCTTAAAAACAAAAGATATCCACAATGTTTGAAATGATGAAAGAACTGGACATAGAAGCCAGAAAGATAGGCCTTAATATGAATTACAGCAAGACCAAAATCAAAACAAATACAGATGAGGACATCACAATGAGGATATATATATATATATATATATATATATATATATATATATATATATCTGGGTCAAATTATAAAACTTAACAAGGAAACCAAACAGCAGAGATCAAAAGACGTGTTAGACTGGCATGGGCGGCATTTGGAAAACTAAGCTACATCCTTAAAAACAAAAGATATCCACAACATTTTAAGGTATCAGGTAAGACCAAGGTATACAATCAATGCGTACTCCCTGTTCTCACTTTCGGTTCCCAAACGTGGATGTTTACGAGAGCAAATATGGACAAGATCATAAAAACGCAAAGAGCAATGGAAAGGCAAATGTTGCACATAAGATTAATGGATAAAAAGAGAAACGAGTGGATAAGAGAGAAAACCAAAGTTAGGGATGTTAGACAAGAAGTTGCAAAGTGGAAATGGAGATTTGCCGGGCACACTATAAGACAAAAAGAAGACCGATGGAACAAGCAGAGGAAGGCCACAAATGAGATGGGAAAATGATGTCAAAAAGCACATGGGCTCTAGGTGGATAACTATAGCGACAGACAGAGAAGAATGGAAAAGGATTGGGGAGGCCTATGTCCAAATACGGACCGAAGAAGGCTAATTAGATAGATAGAGAGAGTTATAATACCACTTAAGAATGTAAATTTAATTCTACATATAACCACTGTTTGGGTTTGGGGCTATTTTGCAAGTACATGAGTTCACTGATGATGGACTGATAAGTCCGGAAACGTTCGTTCTGAACAACTTTATGCAATCCATTTGGATTTTTAAGATTTTTAATTAAATTATACCAACTACTAAGGAGTTTTGTACTTTGATGTTGGAGTTTTTTAACTACATGGTATACAGCCAAGTCCCGGGAAGTTTCCTGTTTTATAATTTTTTTTTTTTGTTTCAGTAAACTCCAAACCACTGACCTTTGATGAAGTTTACAACCAAAGCAGTCCAACAAATTGTACAGTATATTGCGGGGGTATAACAAACGGTCTGACAGAGGAACTGATGCAAAAGACTTTCGCTCCATTTGGAACTATTCAAGAAATTAGAGTATTTAAAGAAAAAGGATATGCCTTTGTAAGGTAATATTTATATAAATCATTGACTACTAGATCTATGAAGTAGTTTTTATTTTAATTAAAAATACAGTCGTGGTGTGCTTTAGTGCGTATACATTTTTTTTATATTAATTCACTATTTTTGTTGTTTAAAGCAGAGGAGCCGTGCGGTACATCTTTTCAATATGATGCAAGTCTTCGAAATGCTGCCCCTTAAATATTATTGAAATTTAACTTTTACTTTTATTAAAAGAACCTACACAAAATGAACGAAAATTTTTATTTTAAAAAACATACTTTCAATTAAATGAAATATATGTATTAACCACTACATTAAGTGGGTAGGCGCAAAATTTGCTTGCAATGCTTTTTAAATGCATTCATTTTTTTTTTCGTATCCTGAGAAAACTAATTAGTATTTTTGAAAAATATAAATACAGAATAAAAGATTACATTATTACCGAGGGGCGAAAGTCCCTGAAAATTTCTATAATGTCTATTTGAATAGGTTACAGTTACAGGGTAAAAAAAAAAGAGAATTTGAAGAGAAAAAGAGTGTAATTTTTAATTTTAAATATCTTATTAAAAAAAACCTTTTGTTTATTCTAAGGGACTTCCAGCCCTCGTTGATAATGTATTCTTTCAATCAGCGTTTAAATTTTTCAAAAATATTTATTAGTTTTTTGAGGATTCCAAAAAAAAATGAATGCATTTAAAAAGAATTGCAAGCAAATTTTGCGTTTATGCTCATAAGTAACATTTACAAAAATTATATTTTACCCTTATGACTTCAATTTTGGCAAACTCGTCAATCAGATTGGTGTAGTCTAGTGGGCATAGATAGGTGTAGCAGCTAGTGAGAACTCTATTGAAATAAGCGCTAAATTTTTTAAAAGATTAAGGTTTCGATCCTAATAGCATTGTTAATAATATTTAGAAAATATTAAAACATTACTAAAAGATTTTTAAATTGAAAACTTATTGGTCCATTTCCTTGGTAACACCTCCAAGGCTTCTAAAATTTGCAAGCCAAATGGATGCTGAAGCGAAGAAGACAAGAGGAAATTCAAAAAACTTACAATTCACGACCCCGCCTGTTCAGCTGGTAAATTCCAACAGAAAATGGACCTAGTTACTAGAAGGAGTAAAGACCAATATAAAAATAAAAGAAAAATTTTATTTTTAATTCAGCTGCAATGCGAAGGCAAAACAATCTTACTTTTCAATTAGAATACGGAGCGCAGTCCAGTCCTCTGAATCACGATTTTTGTTCCATATGGAGAACAAGCCTACATTCTCTCCGATGAGACTCCAATAAAAGCCAAAAATCGCGATTCAGAGGACTGGACTGCGCTCCGTATTCTAATTGAAAAGTAAGATTGTTTTGCCTTCGCATTGCAGCTGAATTAAAAATAAAAATTTTATTTTATTTTTGCTAAATTTTTTAGTTTTGTTTGTCTTATGGAGCTTCGTAAACAGTTTTTAATTTTGAAAAACTTCTTTCCTCACTAGCTACCGAGACAGGGAGTAATTCTTAGTTTACAACTGCATTTGGGTATAAAGAAATTAAGTCATTTTGGCACAAATAGTTCAAAACGTCTAAAGTTTTCATGGAGTATGTATGGTATCATTTGAAATATATCACCCTCAATTATATATTTCCCTCAATTCAAAAATATCATTTATACAAATTTAAAATTTTATTAGTTTCTAGAAGCGAAAATCGATCAATCAAAGTATTAACGGCAATGTCTAAAATATAGATGAACAAATTTATTTCAAATTTAGCTTCATCTGTTAAGAGCTCGTCCACAGATTTTTCGTAGTCAAATAAACGCTTTTTTCTCCTGGCTCGAATTTCACTTTCAGCTGGAAATTCGGAACAAAATTTTCTGCAATTTCAGTCAATTTTCATTTGGTCATTAGCCATATTGTCTGTAACTTTTCATTTTTTCTATAGTTTCTGACAACATTTTTAAACAATCTGACAATTTTTTTTTATTTTACTGTTTATGCCACCCCCATTGTGGTGCCGATTGGTGCGACTTCCTCGCCGCATCTTAGCACCGCACGGCCCTGGTTTAAAGAATAAAAATACGTGCATCCATTGTGACCCATTTATATTGGAAATATTGGATTAAAGTTATTACTCAATTTAAACTGTATGTTTTTATGTCACGCAATAAAATATATATTTCGGAACACAATTCAAAATGGTTAGTCACATTTTCAGGGTATGCGAATTAGAATCGTCGAAAATAGATTGATAATCGGATGTTTTATTTAAAAAAAAACACATTTACATATTTTCAATCATCCACTTTTTTAGCCAAATTTATTTTTGTTAAGTTTGGTTTGGTGCGAAGAGGTTGGGAAGGTTTACCTACAGCACGACCAAATTCACTTAGTATTTGAGATTTGGATGCGCACTGTTGTTAACGTTCGATTTAATCACATTTTCTGAATTTTGTAATGGTACCGTGCAGGTATTTTACTAGGTGACACGTTACCAAACAAAAATTCAAAAAATTTGGAAAAACCGAACGTCAACACCAGTGCGCGTTCAAATCTCAAATACAAAATGAATTTGGTCGTGCTGTTTCTAGATTTGGATATTATTATTATTTATTATTATTATACAATAATATCGAGCCAAAGCAAAGCTTATATGGCTCAAAATACAAAATAATTGTAGGTCTTAAACTAAATAATATAACATAAAACAAATTCTTACAAAATAAAAATTAAATTAAAATAAATATTCAAAAGAACTGGTTTTTACAAAAGTTCTTACAATAGCAAATTAAAAAAAAGATACAAAATTAAAAAGTATACATAAAGATTACATTTTTTTCATAAAGTGAAAACATAAAATATATCCATACATTTTATAACAACTATAACCACAAAAAATTGTTAACATTACACATGTAAAGTTATAATGTCCAGTTATTTCTCATCAAACCTGTTTTTGAAACTATTTAAGCTAATAGATCCTACGGTGTCATCACTTAAACTGTTCCATTTATCAAAAACTCGATTAACCAAAAAGTTTTGTCTTACAGTGGTTTTAAAAGATTCCTTTTTCAATTTATAGTGATGACCTCGCAGTCTAGCATCTTCGCTGATATTAAAAAAATTTGATGTTCCCCAAATTTCCCCCCTAAGAATTCTCTAAGTAGATATTAAATCACCTCTTTATCTTCTATGAGTCCATGGAGACAACTTAAACTTTCTTAATCGAGTTTCATAGCTTAATCTTTCATAATTAATAGGTAGCTTAGTAGCTCTTCATTGTACTCCTTCTAATAAATTAATATCTCTTTGTAAATGAGGTGACCAAACAGATACTGCAAATTCTAGGTGAGGTCTGACATAACTTTTATAGAGTTTCAAAAACAAGTCCGGAGACATTCTGGAAAAGCATTTGCTATGAGGTGTAAAGTAGAATTAGCTTTACCGACTACTTTTGCTGTTTGAGTAGACCAACTTAACGTTTGGTTGGCCGTCACGCCCAAATCATTATCTTCCTCTGCCGATTTCAGAGGAACTCCATCCAAAAAATATGTTATATATATATGGATTATAATATCCACATTGAACGACACAACACTTACGCGTATTTATTGGAATAGCCCATTTCATGCTCCATTCTGATAACTGGTTAAGGTCACTCTGAAGAGTATTAACAATATCGGGACAGTAATACAACTTTAAATCGTCGGCATATGAAACCGATTTTGACTGCCATCCGCACGTTAAATCAGATACGTACAGCAAAAACAGAATCGGCCCTAATATTGATCTCTGAGGGACACCACTGGCTACCGCACGTGGAACACTGCAGTCATTTTCCACTTTGGCCGAAAAAGTTCTTTCAAAAAGGAAGTTTTTTAACCACAATAACAACTCACTACGCACGCCGTAATGTTGTTCAGCTTCAGCATTAATTTTTTTATGGGTACCATATCAAATGCACGGGAAAAATCTATATAAATAATATCAATCGGTTCATATCGGTCCAAAGATAAAGTCCAATCATTAAGAAAGTGAAGAAGGTTGCTACTTACAGAACGGTTCGGCAGAAATCCGTGTTGAGAAACTGGAATAACATTATGCTCTAACCAAAAGGATACTAATGAATGGATTATGAATATAAAATTTCCTTATCCTCTGCGTACGTTTCTGTAGCGATTGTTTTACACACCGGACGGGTAGATATAAATTAGGTAGAGAATAAGTTCAAGCACATTACCCTGAGGCACTCCGACTTTGATTGGTTTAGACTTGTGTACTGATCATTACGTTTTACAAGGAAATTCTAGTTAAGTAGGACTTAATGATAACCAAATCATTTAGGAAAATGACTTGCCTAACTTTATTGAGCCTACAGGTAATACCACACTCTATCAAACGTTTGAGAGATATCCACAAAATTTGTGAAACTGTAGTTCTTCTCTTCTAGAGCTTCATTAATAAAATTAGAGACACCGTGACTCTACGTGCTATGCAGTGGCATTCTGCTGTCTATGTATATTCAAACAGGTGGTTGCGTATTATTTTGAGTTTTGCAAGAATTTGTAGGTGACAAAGTGTCAATAAATAACTATAGAGGAATCAATATAATGCGTTCAATAACAAGAATAATTTCAGCAGTTATAAAAGAAAAAATAGGACAGCACATGGACCATTACCATCATTTCTAGATAATATATTCATCATGAGACAAGTGACAGAAAAGAGCAAAGAGAAAAATATTAGAACACATATGAAATTTATTGACTTGGAGAAGGATATTTCAGAGCATAGTGCTGAATTTTACCTTATATAAAGCCAGGGCCGTACCGTGCTATGATGCGGCGAGGCAGTCGCATCAGGCGGCATCACAAGGGGGCGGCATAATCAATAAAATAAAAAAAATTGTCAGATTGTGTAAAAATGCTGTCATAAACTATAGAAAAAATGAAAAGTTACAGACAATAGGGCTAATGACCAAATGAAAATTTAATGAAATTGCAGAAAATTTGGATATATGTTCCGAATTTCTAGTTGAAAATGAAATTCGAGCCAGAAGAAAAAAGCGTTTATTTGACTACGAAAAATCTGTGGACGAGCCCTTACCAGATGAAACTAAATTTAAAATAAATTTGTTCAAATTTATTTTAAATAAATATCTATATTTTAGACACTGCCGTTAATTATTTGATTGTTCGATTTTCGCTTCTAGAAACTCATAATAAAATTTTTAAATTTTTACATGGTATGTATTTTTAAATTAAGGGGAAATAGAGAAACACTGGAAAACTATTGTATGAATCTTCATTCAATACTTTCAATAGAAAAAGAAAAAAAATCTCATCATATAATGATATTCTAAAAGAATTCCGTGATATATTTCAAATGATACCATACTCCATGAAACCTTTAGATGTTTTGAACTATTTGTATCAAAATGACCTAATTTCTTTATACCCAAGTAGTTGTAAACTAAGAATTTTGTTAGCACTCCAAGGCGCGGATCTAGAAAATTATAATAGGGGGGGGGTAGACTTACCGCAAATATTATATTATCCAGATTTAGTCATACGACTCACACTTACTCTAAGGATAAAATTCACTCATCCCAGATACCTACGGTATCAAAAGGATTGAGCTCTGGTGCGACTCTTTCCGTGCTACGGATGAAACACGGAACTAGTCCGTGGGGTCATGGGTGGGCGTCCAATACAATAGGGGGTCCATGGACCCGTTGACCCCCCTCTGTATCCGCGCCTGCTTCCTGTCTCGGTAGCTAGTGGGGAAAGAAGTTTTTCATAATTAAAAATTGTTTACGAAGCTCCATAAGACAAACAAAACTAAAAAATTTAGCACTAATTTCAATAGAGTTCTCACTATTCTCACTAGCTGCTACACCTCTCTATCTCCACTAGACTACACCAATCTGATTGAAGAGTTTGCCAAAATTAAAGTCAGAAGGGTAAAATTATAATTTTTGTGAATGTTACTTAAGAACATAGGCGCAAAATTTGCTTGCAATGCTTTTTAAATGCATTCACTTTTTTCGAATCCTGAAAAAACTAATAAATATTTTTGAAAAATTTAAACGCAGATTGAAAGATTACATTATTACCGAGGGTCGAAAGTCCCTTAGAATAAACAAAAGTTTTCTTTTGAATAAGAAATTTGAAATTAAAAATTACAATCAATTTTCTTTTTTTTTTTTTCACCCTGTAACCTATTCAAATAGACATTATAGAGACTTTCAGGGACTTTCAAAAATACTAATTAGTTTTCTCAGGATTCGAAAAAGAATGAATGCATTTAAAAATCATTGCAAGCAAATTTTGCGCCTACCCACTTAATGTAGTGAATATATATTCCATTTAATTTAAAGTAAGTTTTGTTTTTAAAATAAAAGTTTTCGTTAAGTTTCAATAAATTTAAGGGGCGGCATTTCGAAGACTTGCATCATATTGAAAAGATGTACCGCACGGCTCTGTATGGAGCGCAAGTATGGCCAATGGTAACACCAAATACGAACATTTGAATTGGACTTTATGAGAAGATGTCTCCAAATTACCAGAAAGGATAGAATAAGAACAGAGTAAATATGGAACAGAATGGAAGTAAAATGCTCAATTACAAATAAGTTGGAAAACAGAACCCTACAGTGGTTCGGGCATGTACAAAGAATAATGCCAGAGCAGAGGTGGCCGAAAAGAATATTGGATTGGGACCAAGACAGAGAGGAAGACATGCTATGAGATGGAAAAATTACATAGGAAATGCTATGATAGATAGAGACTTGAGAGAAGGAGATTGAATAAATACAGTGCTGTGGAGAACGAAAACGGCGTAGTCAAAATACATAAAAAGAAGAAAGAATTTGTTGTAAGAGTGGCAAGCTGAGTTTATTTAGCTCTACGTATGGAATGTTTTTGTAGCAAAAATCACAAATTGCTTATTTTAATTAATTAGTCGTTAATACCATTTTGCTTCTGAGGGCAGTATACGACTCTAGGCTCGCTTCACATTTGCGTGTTTTCAAGCTGCGTGCCCGCTGCGGGCAAGCTGCGGGCGATCGCTGACGGGTCAGCAGTACATGAGTTGATGTTATTCACTGCACACTCGCGTGCACGCCGCGGGTCAGCTCGAGTGTGCAGTGAATAAATTCAACTCATGCACTGCTGAACCGCCAGCGATTTCGCGCGGCTTACCCGCAGCGGGTACGCAGCTTGAAAATACGGAAATGTGCATCGAGCCTTACTGATAGTCGTTCTTTTACTTTTTCAGATTTTCTACGAAAGAATCCGCCACGCATGCTATAGTAGCAGTTCATAATACAGACATCAATGGTCAAATTGTCAAATGTTCTTGGGGAAAAGAATCCGGAGATCCCAATAATGCACCCGTCACTGGTCAGGTGAGTAAAGTTATTTTAGTAAGTTGATTCCATTATTAAACAATGAACACTCTATTAAAACATGAGAAATTTTAAATAGTTTTGTTACTGGTTTATAATATTTCATTGAGGGGTTGTCAGCTGTATCATAAAAACTATTCTTCTTCAAGTGCCATCTCCGAGACGAAGGTTGGCAATCATCATGGATATTTTGACCTTCGAGGAGCTGCTCTGAGCAGTTGCCTTGAGCTGAAACCAAGCCATTCTCTCAGGTTCTTCAACCAGGAAACGCATCTCCTTCCTACGCTTCTCCTACCCTCTATTTTACCTTGAATTATGAGTCTCCAGATGTTATATCTTGCGCCTCTCATCACGAGATATTGCAATCTCCTTTTTTTATTGTATTTTCAATTTCCCTATCTCTGTCTATTCTCCTTAACACTTCTATATGCGTGACTCTTATGAATGCCCACATTTCAAACGTGTTAAGTCGATTTATTGCATTTTGATTTAATGTCCATGATTCAGCTCCATAGTAAAGCACACTGTGTACATAACATTTAATTAGTCTTATTCTGAGGGCCAACGTCAAATCTTTGCTGCATAAAATCTTTTTCATTTTTACGAAGTTGGCACGTGCTTTTTCAATTCTCACTCTTATTTCTGCAGTATAATCGTTATTTTCTGTGATTACCTTTCCCAGGTAAGTATATTTACTCTCTCAATCTGCTGACCGCAATCTGCGGTTAATGTTTCGTTTGTTGTGTTGTTCATTTTAATTTTCATATACTTGGTTTTTTTATGTTAAAAGATAGTCCGTATTCTCCAATATATCTTAATATTTTGTTCATTATTCTTTCCAACTCTTCCAAGTTGTCGGCTATTATGACTGTATTGTCGGCATACCTAATGGTATTAATTAAGCTTCCATTCACTTTTATGCCGACTGTCTCGTTTACCAAAACTTCTTGTATGATTTCTTCAGAATAAGCGTTAAATAATAACGGCGACAGTATGCAATCTTGCCTGACCCCTCTCTTTATCTCCATTTCTTCTGACACTTCTCTTCCAATTTTCACATTTGATCGTTGGCTGTAGTATAAATTTGATATCAATGTTACATCCCTCATATCCAAATTCTTGTTTTTGAGTACAAGAAGTCAGTTGCGGTGTTTGGGATAAACTCTCAGTCAGTTGGTCAGTTGCGGTGTGGTGGATAAACTCTCGGTGTTGATCACTTAGAGTATGGAGTAGCAGGCCTACGTTCTTTCCGATGAGACTCCAACAAGAGTCGAAAATCGTCGATTCAGAGTGCGGGACTGCGCTCCGTATTCTAAGTGAAAAATAAGATTGTTTTGCCTTCGCATTGCAACTGAATAAAAATGGAATTTTTATTTTATTTTTATATTGGTCGTTACTTCTTTGAGTAACTAGGTCCATTTTCTGTTGGAATTTACCAGCTGAACAGACGGGGTCGTGAATTGTAAGTTTTTTGAATTCCCCCTTGTCTTCTTCGCTTCAGCATCCATCTGGCTTGCAAATTTTAGAAGCCATGGAGGTGTTACCAAGGAAATAGACCAATAAGTTTTCAATTTAAAAATATTTTAGTAATATTTTAATATTTTTAAATATTATTAATATTGCTATTAGGATTGAAAACTACTTCATCTTTCAATTGCCAGATGACGCTAATCACCCAGTCCATTCACGTCAGTTGCGGTGTGGGGGATAAACTCTCGGTGTTGGTTAGCATATGGAGTAGCGGGCCTACGTTATCTCCCATGAGACTCCAACAAGAGTCGAAAATCGTCGATTCAGAGTGCTGGACTGCGGTCCGTATTCTAAATGAAAAATAAGATTGTTTTGCCTTCGCATTGCAACTGAATAAAAATGGAATTTTTATTTTATTTTTATATTGGTCGTTACTTCTTTGAGTAACTAGGTCCATTTTCAGTTGGAATTTACCAGCTGAACAGACGGGGTCGTGAATTGTAAGTTTTTTGAATTCCCTCTTGTCTTCTTCGCTTCAGCATCCATCTGGCTTGCAAATTTTAGAAGCCATGGAGGTGTTACCAAGGAAATTGACCAATAAGCTTTCAATTTAAAAATCTTTTAGTAATATTTTAATATTTTTAAATATTAATAATATTGCTATTAGGATTGAAAACTACTTCATCTTTTAAAAGATCTGTATTTTTTCCATTGGCCAGTTTTAGCAATTCACTTGGTATTTGGACTTTACTGCATGCATAACTTCTAACTTTGTTATTTCGGTTCCCTCATCTTTACTCTGATTATTTTCATATATATTTCCCTGTCTGTGCTCATAGAAAACTATACTATCAACAATTTTCAAATGGAGTAGGTACAGCAAAAGAGAAATAATATATTAATAAGATATGTACTAGATCAGGGGTTCTCAAACTGTTGTACATGTACCACTGGTGGTGCATATCATTATTTGCGGTACAAAAACACAGCCAAACTCCAGCATATTTGTAGTTAATTATATTACCAACTTGATAGGTATTTCAGTTAGGTGGTACCACAAAAAATGAATAGAATCTTGTGGTACATAACTCAAAACGTTTAAGAACCACTGTACTAGACTGTTCAATAAGCTTTGCGGTTCGATAAGAGAAGGCGTTGCTACTAGCCTAATTCTATTTTTTATGTTGGTACATTCTTCATATGAAAGTTTGATACGTTTCATTTTAATTTTTCAATGCATGTTTTGTTGAGAACAGGGGCGGCCCGTCAGGGTAGGCAAGGTAGGCGCCGCCTAACCTCTTCAAATGTACAATGATAAATTATTTATTAATATAAATTACTTATTTCAAAACTGTAATTTATAAATTTTGAGACAATACCGAAGTATCTAAAAATCTAAAATAAAGCAAAGCTACTTTTTAATTCATCTCTGAAGTTGTAATAATTATTGTACGCTCCCCGTAGCGTAGCATTACTACGACGGCTTTACCCTAGGGCAGGCTCTCTAAAAAGTAGCCGAACAGAATTCGCATTTGTCTCACTCTTTACGCTAAGCACAGCGGCTGTATTGTTGCTTGCCTGGCCGTGTATTTTCGGGCTATAGGTAGGCTAGATTTTTTGAGCCTTTGACTATTGGTTGTGTCGAGCTGCATCTCGGAACTGCCAATTGCATGTTTTAGGATCTTGACTACCAATTCTGAAAAAAACGAAAAATTCGAATTTTGTCATGAAATTTGGTATGTGGGGTCAGAATAATATTTCTAACAATTTTTCCAAATAACTTTTTGCGATATCTCTAACGCGAAACAAAATATTGAAAATTCGTCCTGTTTGTGAATTCGCAGTAGGCCGCGTTTAAAATTTAAATTTCAGTTGACTATCTTAAAAAGTGTAAACCATCAAAATCAATGACTGCAAAATTTCAAATCTGTATTTATTTTAATAGCCGAAATATAAGGGTGTCTTCATCTTAAATGCGACACACTGTATAAAGGGTGTTTGGTACAGAATGGGCTATAGCTTAACACTAGATTCCTGAGGTTAAAATATGTCGATTTGAGCTAACTTACCTTAGTACGAAAGTTGATAATAACCGAAATACAGGGTGTCAAAGTTAAAACTTTTATTTTATTTATTCTTGAATATTTCCTAACAGACATGGGATAATAACACAAAATTTGGTAAGCGGGGATTTTTTGAGACGAGAAATCTAAATTCGTCACCAAAAATGATGTATTATCCAGGGGGCGCCACATACGCCTTTCATCGCTAATTTAATAGGTTCAATTTTTTTATTACCCACTCTACATACTTTCTAAATAAAAAATTTTATTCTATTAATATTTTTACTTAAAAAAGGTATACTACATTCATCTCGCTAAACTCAACCGTTTTCGAGATAAACGCATTTTAAATCTGCGGGGCAACATAATTTTTTGCAGCATATCATGGTAGTTACAGTTACACCCGAAAAATAACTTAAAATCATAAAAATTTACAAAAATGTATCTCAAATTTCTTCAAATGGAATTTGCGACATAAATATGAGAACTGGCACAATTATTATGGTTTCAAGTTTATTTTTCGGGTCTAACTACAATGATATGCAAAAATTATGTTGTATCGCAGACTTAAAATGCGTTTATTCAAAAACTACGTGGCGTGGGAGATAAAAAAAATTGAACGTATTAAATGAGCGCTGAAAGACGTATGTAGCGCCCTCTGGGTAATAGATCATTTTTGGTGGCAAATTTAGATTTCTAATCTCAAAAACCCCGCTTACCTACCAAATTTCGTGTTGTTATCCCATGTCTGTCAGGAAATATTCAAGAATAAATAAAATAAAAGTTTAAGTTTGACACCCTGTATTTCGGTTATTATCAACTTTGGTACTAAGGTAAGTTAGCTTAAATCGACCAATTTTAAGCTCAGGAATGTAAGGTTAAGTTATGGCCCATTCTTTACCAAACACCCTGTACCTACATAGGATGTACATATTATTATTATACACCATATGTGTTGCCTACTCGGATACTGAGGTCACGAGCCGCCACTGGTTGAGAAGCCATTTAGTATCAACGTGTCGCAGTATTTTTTTACAATGGAAACAATTAATTATCGGGCAGTGATTGAATTTATATTTTGGGAAGGTTTAAAAGAAAAAAACTTTATGAACGAATATTGAAAGTATATAAGGACTCTTCTCCTTCAAATAGTAAAGTACAAAGATAGGTGCTGAATTTAAAAGTGGTCGTGCCAGAGACATGTTAAGGATAGATTTGGCTAGGGATATGCCACTCAATACATCGAGGTGTAACGTTGCCATAGGATTAAGTGGTCTAGCCATCTTTGTCAGTCACATGCGCGGGATCGCTTGGTTAAATGAGATAGATAGACCACCTATCGACTGTTTCCATGCTGTTTCCGCGTTACGCTTTTTTTGGTGAGTATGCCGAGTCTACGCTTAATATGTCCATGGGTCGTACACACCTTGAAGATTATCCACGTCAAAGACGTCTAAAAACAGCAGTAACACCAGAAATCGCAGAAAAAATACAGGATATGCTATTTGAAAATCATCAAATGACTAAAAGAGATTTAGTAGAAGCCCTGGGCATCTCATTGGGCGGTGTAAGCAGTATTTTAAATGAAGTATTGGGTATCTGAAAGCTGCGTCCACAATGGATGTCTCATTCGCTAATAACGGAACAAAAACACATTCGAATGTGACTTTCTCATCAACATTCAGAGCGTTTTCGAAAGGATGACGTAGATTTTGTGCAAAACCAGAGGCTAAAGTATGGTGTGAGCCTAGAAGGTGTTAGTTTTTTGGGATGTGAGAGGAATTTTTTGTGGATTACTTGCAAACTGATAAAACAATAAATTTTGGATATTACTGTAACCTTTTAGATCAGCTGAAGGAAAAAAATCGTGAAGAAAAACCCGGTTTGCAAAAGAAAAAAATCCTTTTTTATCAGAACAACGCACCGTGTCATATGATCATTTTACCAATGGCTAAAATTCATTAATTAAAGATCGAATTATTGGAACATCCACAGTATTACGAGGGCTGAGAACAATAAGGTTCAAAGCGCTATTTCATATTTTTTTCAGGAGACAAATTTCTAATTTTAATCTATCATAACTTCGTTATTTGAAGGACTGTAAATCTTAAAATTATTTATTATACTACAGTGTGGCAAATTGTGATAACGCCTCACGTTAGATAATGTCATAAGTAAGATTCTAAGTGCAATTTGTAATATATTTACTGACGTCTGCAGTGTACTTGGAACCTTATCGAATTATAAGATAGACATTTCACAAAAAATTTTAAAGTTTCCAAAAATTATTAGCGCAATTGGTGAATTTAAGGTAAAAATTTCAAAATAAAACGAATATTTATTTTTAAATAGAAAATCATAACACAAAACATGTTTTTCCTAAATTTACCTTAAACAGCAGAACTGAAAATGAAAATAAAAAATACTTATACAGTATGGAAAAACCTAATTAAATTTATCTTTTTTGGTATTCAGAAATTAATGACCTCAAATATTCATGAAAAGGATACCGCCAAACATTGTTGAAGTCATAAAACAAATGAACTATAACAACACCACAAAAATTAAAACAAACGACACCACTACGGCCAACATACCAACACCAGGAGGAATCAGGCAGGGAGACAGCCTCAGTAGATTTCTATTCAATATGCTAATGGATGAAATAATAGAAGATGTGGAATCGCTACAATTCGGATACAGACTCGGCCACAGTAGAATCAGTATAGTGTGCTATGCGGATGATGCAGCCCTGATTGTAGAGGACGAGGATGACCTACAAAGACAACTTTATCGATTCTATCAAGCATGTCGATGACTCAACATGAACATATCCACGCAGAAAACAAAATGCATTACCATTGCTAAAGACCCAATTAGATGCAAGCTCGTGGTAGAGGGGAAACCCATAGAACAGCTAAACTAGTTCAAATATCTAGGTGTAGAGTTATCAAGTTATCATGACCCAGCCAGAGACCTAAGAGGACAAATTAACTAGGCCGCTGTCTTGTCCGGATGTTTAAGATATGTGGTCTGGAATAACCCATATATGAGAATGGACAGCAAAGTTAGAATTTATAAAACTTGCATCAGACATATTATGACCTATGGCACTGAATCAAGAGAAGACACCAATAAAATCAAGAGCATGCTACGAACAGCCGAAATGAAGATACTAAGAGCAATAGCAGGTAAGACAAGAAGAGATAGAATACGAAACAACATCATCAGGGAACAATGTGGCGTGCAAGATGTAGTCAGATGGGGCAGGCAAAGACGAAGAGAATGGTTCAGTCATGTAAAAAGAATGGAGGAGCACAGACTACCAAGAATTGCTCTAGAAGGAAAACCAGCAGGCAAGCGTCCACCGGGGAGACCACTAAAAAGATGGAGAGATAGCTGGCAGTCTACCTCTCAAGAAATACTTCAACGTCGGAATTAACAGATCGACAGATCTACAAGTTCTGTGGAAGAGATTTGAGCCTTGAAATGAAACTTCGCCTGATGAGATATTACG
The DNA here is from genome assembly GCF_917563875.1 of Diabrotica virgifera virgifera. NCBI lineage: Eukaryota > Metazoa > Arthropoda > Insecta > Coleoptera > Chrysomelidae > Diabrotica > Diabrotica virgifera. Next base: position 46,909,594 of record NC_065452.1, read on the forward strand.
TACTTTCTGTGCTGTTCTACGGAATGGAGTCATGGACGCTGAAAAAGATTGATACCAAAAAATTAGAGGCATTTGAACTGTGGATGTATCGCAGAATCTTGAGAATATCATGGACAGAGAGAGTCACAAACATCGAGGTCTTGAGAAGAATGAATAAAGGAAAGGAAGTCATATTTACGATCAAAAAACGAAAACTGCAATACTTGGGACACATTACAAGAGGCGAAAGATATGAACTGCTTCGAATAATTATGCAGGGGAAGACAGCAGGAAAAAGGTCAATAGGAAGAAGACGAAACTCCTGGCTAAAGAATCTACGGGAATGGTATAGCTGTAGCAACAACGAATTGTTTCGGTCAGCAGTTTCGAAAATACGTATAGCCCTGATGATCGCCAACCTTCGGAACGAAGATGGCACTTGAAGAAGAAGAAGATCTACAAGTATAAGAAGAAGATATATTCCTGATTCTGGTTTGGCATCCATCTATAGGCAAATTCAATTTGTTGAATTTTTTTTCAGTAACTGTTTTATTTTTTATTTTGTAAAAATTTTTTAGAAAGTAGTAAGTATTAAAATTAGTTTGATATTTAAATAAAATACAAATAAACTGTTATAGTGGCGCACCTAATAGAATTTTCCTTTGGGGGGGTTGGCTTGAGCACCGAAATTTTTTTGTATTTTTTGTGAAAGACAAGTTACATTTTCCTACTACTCCCCCTGGGTACGCCACTAAAAGTATATTTGTTTCATTGAAATCATATAATAGAAGTATAACTTCTTACGTGGGTTTCTGAAGTACTTGTCGCCTGAACAAGAACAAGAACCTTATTGCCTGAACCTGAAAGTATTTCACGTACTTGAAACCTAATTTCATCATTGATTACACCGCCATCTAGAAACAATTCAACGTTTTTCAACTATCAATCGATGCAGAATTCTTTATTAAATACAATTCTTTTAAAAAACCGATTTTGTACAAAATGTCGCTTGGAACCCTATTGTTCTCAACCCTCGATTAATCAGATTTAAGCGACTTCCTTCTGGTTCAGTACCTAAAAAATTTATGCGTGGATAGCGTTTTTCATCAAATGATGAGGTTATGAGAGCTATGGAATCGTATTTTGAAGCCTTTCCAGATTATCACTCAAGGGATGAAGTTTATAGATTGAAGTCTCATTGGAACACCTGTTTTGATATTCAGGGAGACTTAATTGAATAATTAGTGTATTTCAACCATAAATTTGTGTTTTTCTTATCGAACCACAAAACTTATTGAACTTATCGGTTTAGTATTTTTTGAGTTTTCGTACTGTACTGTACTGTACTGTATTTGTCATGTTTTAGTCCGTTTGGTTTTAATATTTAACATTGTCACCTATAATCCAGAAAATAAAAATTTCATCGAACATAGTAAAGTGCCGAAACGTCTATAAAATATTGAATTGTTTTATTGGTCCCAGGCGATAAACCATGGAATCTTAGATCAAGTTGTATTAAAAATTCAGGTCAAAAACTTATATACAGGGTGTCCAGAAACTCTACCGACAAATGAAGACAGAAGATTCTTTAGATAATTTTAAGACAATTTAACCCAATTCACTTAGTCCGAAAATGCTTCCTAAGGGAGCTAGAACTCTTTGAAGATGGCGTCTTATAATGAGTTTTTCTTAAATACCTCCAGAACGCTTCTATTTAGAAAAACAAAAATTGGTACGCGTCTTTATCTTCCAGATATAAATCTATTTCATCTATTGCGAATTTTTAGTACCGATCATAGCCATCCGTTTTGGGTAGGGCAACGGTTATTTTATTGCATAACTTTTTTGTCTTTAATTTTTAAGCATTTTTTACTCTGAATTTTTAAATTGTGAGGTATTCTAGTACTAAAAGGTACTCTTACTTTAAGTCGATGGAATACACCGTTTTCTAGAAAAATCGATTTGAAAATTTTTCGTTCTTTGAATTTCAAAATAAAATTTCAAAAAAAACCTATTTAGAAAGACGAAAACTGGTACTTTTATTTATATTCCAGAGATGAATCAATTTCATTAATTGCGAATTTCTAGTACCCGTCATAGGCGTCCTTTTTGGGTAGGTAACAGTTATTTTATAGCATAACTTTTTTGTCTTTTATTTTTAAGCAATTTCACACTAGATTATTAAATTATGAGGCATTCGAGTACTAACAGTTACTCTTGCTGTAAGTTAGTAAAATACATCGTTTTTTTTTAAATATTTTTCAATTTTTTTTCAAATTCCAAAACCGAAAAACTGTCAATCGATTTTTCTAGAAAACGGTGTGTCCTACCGACTTAAAGCAAGAGTACCTTTTAGTACTAGAATACCTCACAATTTAATAATCCAGTGTCCAAAATGCTTAAAAATTAAAGACAAAAAAGTTATGCGATATAATAACCGTTGTTCTACCCAAAATGGACGCCTATGACCGATCCTAGAGATTCACAACTGATGGAATCGATTCATTTCGGGAAAGTAAATATGCATACCACTTTTCGTTTTTCTAAATATGTAGAAGCTTTCTGAAGGTATTTAAGAATAATTAATTACATGACGCCATCTTCAAAGAGCTCTAGCTCCCTTAGGGAGCATTTTCGGACTAGGTGAATTGGATTAAATTGTCTTAAAATTATCTGAGAAATCTCCTGTCTTCATTTGTCGGTAGAGTTTCTGGACACCCTGTATACATTCTATGCACCTTTGGAACTAAAAAATTATAAAATATGTATAAAATACATAAAATGAAAATTATATTCCCTATATACAGGTGTCCCAAAAAGATTGATCATAAATTATACCACAGATTCTAGGGTTAAAAATAGGTTGATTGAACCTCACTTACCTATATAAAATAGTGCACAAATAAAAAGTTACAGCCCTTTGAAGTTACAAAATAAAAATCGATTTTTTTTCATATATCGAAAACTCTTAGATATTTTTTATTGAAAATGGACATGTGGCATTCTTATGGCAGCAACATCTTAAAAAAAATTTAAGTGAAATTTGTTCACCCGATAAAAAATTTATGGGGGTTTTGTTCCAATTAAATTATTATTGTGGCACCATTTGTTAAACACAATTTTTTTAAATTTGCCTCTTAATACTTTTTCGATAAGCCAGTGTTTATCGAGATATTTTGAATATTTGTCGAATTCACCACATATTTGTATATGGTTAAGTACGATAATAGAGACCTGTTAATAAATCTGAAAATTTATTTATAATTTACATTTTAGGTATATTTTGAAAAAGAAGCCACGTCTCGATAAAAGGTGACTTGTCAAAAAAAGACTAAGAGGCAAAAAAGTTTTAAAAACACTATGTTTAACTAATGGTACCACAATAATAGTTTAATTGGAACGTACACAAACATTTGGGGGATTTAAAGAACAAACTCCCCATACAATGTTTATGTAAATATATTAAAAAAGAAGCCGCATCTCGATAAAGACTGGCTTATCGAAAAAATACTAGGAGGCAAAAAAGTTTTAAAAACGTTGTGTTTAACTAATGATACCACAATAATGAATTAATTAGAACGTACACAAAGGTTGGGGGGTTTAAGGTAACAAAACCCCCATAAACTTCACTATAATTTTGTTTTAAGATTTTTAAAAAATCTCTAATAGTTTTCGATATATTGAAAAAAATCGATTTTTATTTTGTAACTTCAAAGGGCTGTAACTTTTTTTATTAGCGCATTTGTACTAAAGTAAGTTAGGTTCAATCGAACTATTTTTGACCCAGAATATGTGGTATAATTTATGACCAATCTTTTCGGGACATCCTGTATAATCGCTGATACCTGTATAATAGAACAGGCATTTAGGAAAAAATAAATTGAGTTTTAAATACAGCACCTAGAGACTTGCAACTTTTTGCATTGTATTCAGGATGATGTCATGAAAAAATCTACAATAAAACAATGGGTGGAAATGAATAATTGCATTTGCAGTGCATAAGATGCATCCAAAAGTGCACAAACATGTCAAAATCAGTGTATTAAGGGCCAAATTTTGTTATTTATGGAGTTTTTAGGGGCACTAAACACAAATCCGCAATCAAAACTAAGCTCCGAAGCACCTGGTGTTCACGGTTACTGGTAAGGTAAGTCATCTAAAGTTTCAAAGTGTTCGGCACTAAATTGATGCAAGAAGATTACCATTTATCGGAGGTTTTTGGGGATGCTAAATACGAATACGCCATCAGGATCAACCCTGAAAACCGAACACCCTCGAAATTCCAGAAGATGACGTGCCTTAGCGTTGAATCTCGACACCAGGTGCTCCGGGGGTCGATTCTGATGGCGTATTCTTGTTCGACAACCAAAAAAACCCCAAGTAATCGGTTTGCATCAATTTAGTACCGAAAACCCTCGTAACTTCCAGAATGTGACTTGTGTTAGCAGTGATCCTGGACACCAGGTGTTCCGGGGGTCGATTCTGATGGCTTATTCATGTTCATCGACCCCAGAAACCCCCGAGTAACAAAATCTTGCCCCTAATATACTGATTTTGGCATGTTTATGCACTTTTGGACGCTTTTTTAATTGTAAATGCAATTAGGTAGGGCACCCAAACTGTTCACCTTAGTTTTAGAGGACGTTTTTAAAAACCTAATTTGGAAATATAAGGGAATGAACATCAATGGCCGCTACCTCAGTAATCTACGATTTGCGGATGACATAATCCTGATAGCTGCTGGCCTACAAGAACTGCAAACCATGGTTTCAGATCTACACACAGAATCTTCTAAAATAGGACTGAAAATGAATTTAAACAAAATAAAAGTCATGCACTCCGAAGAAACCGTGACAATAATAAACGACAAAGTTATAGAAAAAGTTGAAGAATATACAGGGTGAGTCACCACTAACGCGACGGAAGATTACAGTGAAATGGCAAAAGATTTGAAAACAATTTTTAATTAGTGGTTTGTAAGTTGATAAAATCTACATTTTAAAATTATTTTGAAATATACAGGGTGTCTCAATAAATGGCGGCGTATCAAAGTTATATTTTTTCCTATAGAACACCCTGTATTTTATTCCATTTTTAATTATCCGCAAAAAATAAGGTATAGTTTCATAAGGCTTCCCTATACCTATGTACAGTGAGTTATGTTGACTTTTCTTAAAATGTAAAGTTTTAAAAGAAGGCTTATTCTCAAGTTATTTAAGAAATTATAAAAAGAATACTTTTACATCTAAATAGTTGGATATTGGTTGAATGTATTCCATGATTGATTATTACACATTTATTTACAGGGTGTTCAACATTTACAGTTTCATTATTGGATTATTCAATGTGTCATATGATGCTTATTTTAAATATAACACCATGTATATTAATTATTAATTATATTAAACGAAGTCACCTCTTTCGAAGCTAGGTCTAATAGTTTTTGCGTAATTTACAATTATTTAAATTCTTAATCTGTAAATCGATTTTAAAACAAAAGATGTATCTCATTGTATGACATCGTCATTTTATGACAGTACGGTCTGGTAATTATCAAAAATATAAACATCCATGTATGATATTCAAATTTAATTGCTCCTAAAAATGGATAACCACGTTATCTACGAAAGAGTAGACATGGTACTTTGCATTGGGGAGTGTTTGCAAAATTGTATCTTACTTTCTAAAGTTTATGCTCAAAAGTAGGTATCCTGATAGAAAACACTCAAAAAATGACGTTTTTGAGAAATTTCGGAAAGTTAAATAAAAATAAACCATTTATTTGTGATCACGTCAAGGAAATTGGTGTCCTGCTTTTTGTTACGGAAAACCCAAATACTAGATAGTAAAGAAAAAATTTCGGGTAAGTCAGTCGAACGCCTGTTAGAATACTTAAGAGAAACCATTATTATCCGTATAAAACAACTACACCAATATCAGACCGAACAGGATTATGATAAATATTTAACTTATCGTTTATGTACTTTAGACTTTGAAGCAGATCCTGATTTTTTTTTAATGTATTGTATACAGACCAATCTACCTACTTTTCATAATAATGGTCTAGAAAATAGACATCATTTTCATTTTATTATGATACAGTAAACAAACATTTATTTCGTACATTTTAAAAATGGAGAGTGCATAAATATTATTTTTAAAATCAATTTACCGTTTAAGAAAATTGTAAATTACGCAAAAACTATGACTCCTAGTTATAGAACATTCCTATACCATTCGAAAGAGGAACCTGTGTTTAGTATTAATTTATTAACATACATGGTGTTTTATTTAAAATAAGCATCATATGACACATTAAATAATCCAATAATGAAACTGTAAATTTTGAGCACCCTGTAAATAAATGTGTAATAATCAACCATGGAATACATTAATTATAAAATAGTTACCAGACCGTACTCTCATAAAATGACAATGTCATACAATGCCATTAATTAACTACATCTTTTGTTTTAAAATCGATTTACCGATTAAGAATTTTAATAATTGTAAATTACGCAAAAACTATGACACCTAGGTATAGGACATCATATACCATTCGAAAGAGGTAGATTTGTTTATTATAATTATTTATTAATATGCATGGTGTTCTATTTAAAATAAGAATCATATGACACATTGAATAATCCAATAATAAAACTGTAAATTTTGAACACCCTGTAAACAAATGTGTAACAAATAATCATGAAATATATTCAACCAATATCCAAATATTTAGATGTAAAAGTATTTTTTTTATAATTTCTTAAATAACTTGAGAATAAGCCTTCTTTTAAAACTTTACATTTTAAGAAAAGTCACCATAACTCAGAATACTCTGTACATAGGTATAAGAAAGCCTTATTAAACTATACCGTATTTTTTGCGGACAATTAAAAATGCAATAAAATATAGGGTGTTCCATAAGAAAAAATATAACTTTGATACGCCGCCATTTATTGAGACACCCTGTATATTTCAAAATAATTTTAAAATGTAGATTTTATCAACTTACAAACCACTAATTAAAAATTGTTTTCAAATCTTTTACCATTTCGCTGTAATCTTCCGTCGCGTTAGTGGTGACTATGAATAATATGAATTTAGAAAGAATTCTAGAATATTATTTGACACACCTCGTATAAAATTAACAAACTTGGATAACTGATGGTTTCATCTTGAGGTTTAGACCATGCACAGATTTTTATGAAGAATAACTTTTTTTCCTAAAATTATTAATAAAAGAGTTATTACATGTCTAATAAATAAAAATGATGTTCGGAATCGGTAATTTAGGAAAATTTCAGAATTTTTTTTCAAGTAGAAGGCTGTTATTGCATATTTGAATATGGTTTTTAATTACAAATAACTTTTCACAATAAAATTTTTTGATATTTCGAAATATAAAGGTAGTTTGCTCTTGAGCGAAATTCATATTTTTTGACATACCTCTAATACTGTTGACAAAATTTGATATCTGATGATTGCATCTTCGGTTTTAGACTATGCAGAGCACTTTATAAAAAATGACTTTTTTTCGTAAAATTGATATTAAAAAAGTTTCCCATATGGTTCCAAGTTACGCAGACACCCTGTATAAAAGATTGTTTCTTCAGCTTTGCAGAAAAAAATTGTAAAAACCTTAATATGAACATGAATTACCGCAGCACTTAAAAAAGTAAATTTTGAGCAAAAATTATCCATTTTTAATTATTTAAACAAAGATCCCCTCATATGAATCATATACTTTCTTGAAAATATCTTTTGTTTTGACCTAAGCTTTGATAAAAAATTTATTCCAACCTGTACTGAATTACATTTTGATTTACATTGATTGATCGGTCTATTTCACCAGTTCACTATTTGAGAAGAGATAGGCGTGGGTATACCTACAGGGTCCAAGTTGAAGACGTGTAATAATAGTTTGGCATCTTCTACTTCTGGCAGTGAAACGTTTTCATGAAAACATGGATCAGTTTCCATGAAAAAATGTCACTTTTGATGGTTCTGATGGTTCTGGCGACACTCCGACACTCTGTTTCTGATGCGTCACTGGTGATAGCGTTATGCGCACTAGTATCTGCTTCTTCATTCCCTTCTATACCGATATGAGATAGTATCCACAGGAAGTGGATTCTTCTAAAATTTTCTAGATTGTTCACCAATTAGATGTTGGAGCATAGCAAGGCGATGGAAAAATTCATCAATATTCCACTGAAGTAGATACTTAAATTTTAATGTTAGCTTAATTGAGATCCGTCACTTTCCCATTCCGATGCCTCACTGCCAAGATAACTATAGATTTTTTTTATGGTCGTGAATTTACGTTTTATGGATCTTTCCTTTAAATAGGGGTAAACTTGACTGAGCATATGGGACAAAGCTGATAGACCTGTGGTATATTCTTGAATCGTGGCTATAGGCTCTGTTGATCCCGTGATATTCGTTAGGAGCATGTTAAGTTTATCAAAGTTTAGAGGGAAATGTAGAGGGTGATTTTCTATGAAGTTTCTAGCAGGGTCAAGTAAGAGAGAAAATGAGCATTCAGAAGTGCTTGCTGAACTAATTTTAGCTTTTTTAGATTTTGCTTGGACTTTAGGTGGTGAAAAAATGTTACATTCTTTTGAAGATGGATCTGCTTCAGATGAAATAATTTCATCAAGGTTACGTTTTGGTTGATTAATTATGTGACTGTCCTTATTTGATGCATATACTTTGTTCGGTATCTCCGGGACATTAGAAATAGATATTTGTTCACACTGAGAAGGGTTTGTATCATTGGGTTCTTGCAAAGATATATTTGTTGCACTGTATACCGATGCTCCATTATTTTGGTTGGGGATTAGTTGAGCTACTGGTTCGGAGCACTGTGATGCAATGTAATCTGATTTCTGGCAGCTAAAGCAAACTAGACTGTCTTGAGAAATGAATATTCTATATAGCGTGTTGTCAAAAACAAGAATAAATGACTCTGGTAGTGTTAGACTGTGAATACTGATGTATATTTGTCTTAGAAAAATAAGGATGTGATTGTACTCAGGAATAGAAGCACTAATTTTGAGGAATGTCATGGGGGAGACAGGAACTATGCCGATTTTTTGTAACTCATTGATTAGCAAGTCGTGCGGTATTGAAGGACATACGTTGGAGAGCACAAATCGTTCCGCTGGTGTAACTAACCTTCTTGCTCTGACAATTTCACCTTGTATTTCTATTTGACCATGATTATTCATAAAAATCATCCACAATTTGTTTATTGGATAAATACATACATATGCGATTATTAGATAATCTAGAAGAGAAGATTATATTTTTCGGTTGAATTATATTTTCAAGTGGGAGAAGGTAGTCTTGAAGTTTGGTGTTCTAAGGCACTAAAGATAATTGCTTGCTGCTTTAAAAGAAATTGCATTTTCGACTCTGCCAAAGAGTATGATTGTGATGCGTTTATTTGACTTTGATGGTCTTGAATTGTAGAACTGTTGTGTGATTCCATATTTGAATTCATTTCGATAAACGTTAAGTGAAAAGTAAGTCCGACCCTGTACACCTGCTAAAACAGGTATATCGGTCTTTACTAAAAGTGGTTATTTTGCTGGTAAAACTGGATTTATTTATTGACAACAATAACAAATAATTGCAATTTGCTGACTTTAATGCTAATTTAACTGGATAGTATGTAAAGAGTTTGTACACTTACAGTCTATTTCAATATATCACTGAGATTCACAATTTATAACTTTGTTAATATTAAACTTTGTTAGTATTAAAAATATTCGGAGCCCACATTGAGCACAACATTATAGTTATCGATGCAGAACCGAACTCCTTCTGCATATTTTGTCCACTTTCCTTCGTTTTTCCTCATATTTTAAACGCCTCTCTCGCCTTATTATTTGCATATACTGTCGTATAGTTCATTTCTTGTCTATTGCTTGTTTACATTATTCATCAAACCAAGCTTTTTCTTTGATGTTTTGTGATTCCTTCCACTCCTTTAGCCGTTCCTAAGTTATCCTCTTAATCTCATTCCATTCTTCTTATATTTTTTCCTCTCAGTGTAAAAAGGCCGATATGAAACTTATATTGTTAAATATGTGAATCTAAACGAAGTCAGCACAGTCAGATGTTTATAATTGTATTGGCAATATAATACAACAAAACTTAAGTCAGTTATATAGCCTAAAATATCTATGTAAAATTTGTCTTTAAATTTAAGTTAATATTAAGGGTTGAAAAAATTAAAATTTTCAGTGATCTATAAATACGGCGCTGGCCTGTAATGGGTAAGTAACTTATTCCAGAACACTAGACAACTTTCTGCAATATTCAAGACACTATAGAAATCTTTATTTACTTTCATAACATCTTTCAATATCGTTTTGATACATGTTTTCCTGTACGTAAAATATATATATATATATATCTCAACAGAATGAGAACTGGGTAAATAGTAAAGCACAAAACTCAAGTAATAATTTAAAAGATTTATATCTTCTTTCTCAAACTTTTCATGAACTTAAACCAGTATATTTTCAAGCTAAAAAAATTTCCGGTAAAATATTGTTTGAAACAAAGAAAATATTTTATCAGAATTGGATTAAACATTAAGATAATGCAATGAGAATTCGCTGGCGAATTATAAGTACACTCACAGACAAAAATATTGCATATTATTTTTTGAGTCTGTTTTTGAAGTACAGTGGAACCCCGATAAGTCGGCCTCCGATATCCCGGAGATTTTTACCAAGAAATAAACAATACTGTATACAACTGTACTTAATTTAGATTAGAGGTATTGTATATTTCATGTTTTTGTAATTAAAATGTGTATTTGTTTATTACCTATGTACATGTATTTTATTAATTTTTACCATAATCTCCGGCTAACCCCGATTTTTGATAACCCGGATCGACCGTGGTCCCGATTAATCCGACTTATCGAGGTTTCACTATATATTTTTTTTCTTTTGAAAGTTTTGTACTTTTTATTGCTTAATAAGTTGTGCTGGACTATTGTACGTATATTTATTATCTTGCATATTGAAACGCTACAACAAATGTGTTTAGAAATTAATAAAATAGTCTGATTTTGCTTATAGCATTGAATTTGAAAAGGAAACAATATCGAAAATAGAACACTTTGTTACGGTAACATTGTGACAATTTACTACTTAGTAGTTTCTCTCCTAGCTGTAGTTATGGCCTAAGTCATTCTAGGCATGCTTCAATTCTTAACTCTGCATTTTAGTTTGGAGCTGCATTCCGTCAATGGTATTTGCATCAGGACTCATTGGTGGCCAGTCTAGAGCCTCAATCCCAACATCCTCAAGATACTGTATTACTGTTCCTGGGGCATGTGCACTAGTCTAGCCGCAATATAGGGGGTCCCGTGGACACTTTTAGGTCACCGGGATTTGATGGTGGTATTATAGGCTTTTGGGTCGCTTAATCCAATGGAAGTGGTCTGGAAGCAAAAATGTGTTGCATTTAATTGTTATTAAGAAATTATGGTAAAATTAGGTATTTTTCAGGAATTATTAAAAGCCCTGTAAATAAATTGTTAGTGTTAAGGTCTTCTCTGGTGTATTTTTGGTCGCTGAATCGAATGCGACTAGTCCCGATTACTTAGAATATGTTCTTATTTTGTTAATAACAAAATAATTGTTTTTTCGCCGAAAAGCTCGAAATGCGCTATCTACAGCAAGTTTGTAGTCTTTTTCATAGTATTTTTATACGCTAAATCGATTGCCGCTAGTCGTGATAGCTTAAACCACGTACCGACTTTGTTATTAATAAATTATTGCAAAAATAACGGTTTATAGTACGTTCACTCACGGTTTTTGATCTAAATTTAAAAAAAAACCACTTGGATTGACATGAAATTTGGCATACACGTAGCTAACATATCAAACAAAACAAGTGATATTGTGCCGATGTCTGCTTTTACTCTGGAGGTGAGTTTCACCCCTTTTCGTGGGTAAAAAAAGAAACCTTTAAAATAAGTCCGGAAGTGGATAAACTGATTAAGTCTAAACAACTTTTGTTCTATACAGTTTTTCACTAAGTCAATACTTTTCGAGTTATTTCGTTTTTTTGTTGAAAAATGAACATATTCACTTGCAAATAACTCGAAAAGTATTGACTTAGTGAAAAACTGTATAGAACAAAAGTTGCTTAGAATTAATCAGTTTGTCCAATTCCGGACTTATTTTAAAGGTTTTTTTTTCACCCCCGAAACGGGCTGAAACTCACCCCCAGGGTAAAACACACATCTTCACAATATCACTTGTTTTGTTTGACATGTTAGCTAGGTGTATGCCAAATTTCATGTCAATCCAAGTGTTTTATTTTTATTTAGAGCAAAAACCGTGAGTAAACGTACTATAAACCGTTATTTTTGCAATAATTTATTAATAACAAAGTCGGAACGTGGTTTAAGCTATCACGACTATTGACAATCGATTTAGCGTATAAAATACTATGACAAAGACTACAAACTTGCTGTAGATAACGCATTTCGGGATTTTCGACGAATAAACAATTATTTTGTTATTAACAAAATAAGAACACATTTTGAGTAATCGCGACTAGTCGCATTCGATTCAGCGACCAAAAATACACCAGATAAGACCTCAACACTATCAATTTATTTACAGGGCTTCTAATAATTTCTGAAAAATACCTATTTTTACCATAATTTGTTAATAACAATTAAACCCACCACATTTGGGCTACCAGACCACTTCCATTGGATTCAGCGACACAAAAAAACCTATAATACCACCATCAAATCGCGGCGACCTAAAAGTGCCCACGAGCCCCCTATGTTGCTACTAGACTACACGGGCAGTATCATGCATTAGCACAAAGTTATCATATACAATGAAGCCGTCATAAGGAAAAACATGCTCCTTCATGATTTTACGTATGTAGAAATCAGCAATCATTCGAATATTCACATCAATAAGCTGCGTACGACTCTACCAATTAATGTTATTCATAGATGATGAAATTGCCTCCAAAGCTGACATTGTAGACAAGATTACATTATGCAAAACGTTCCGCAGACCTTCTGTATACTCTACCACGTCCATCTGGCTTCCATAATGGTATCCTTGTCCTTATTCTTTATCTGTAAAAAGAACTCTTCCCCAATGATTTTCGTTCCAGTTAACATGGGCTCTTGAACATTGCAACCGTTAGGTTTTCTGCCGTAGAAAAAGACGTGGAACTCTGGCAGACCGTTTTGGTTTTAAACCAATCTCCTCAATTCCTCTCGTCACTATTGTGGCAGTTACATTAGCTTTTCTTCTGATCGGTAATTTATTTTTGAGATTGATTTGATTAATCCCCGATATTTATATCATCATCATCAGTAGCTCGACAACCATTTTTGGGTCCTGGCTTGTTCTAGGATTTTTCGCCATTCTGTTCTGTTCCTTGCTTTGTTCTTCCAGTGGGTAATTTCAAGTGTTTTAAGATCTTTTCCACTTGTTCCATGTATCTAAGTTTGGGTCTTCCCTTTGACCTTCTCCCTACTGGTGTTTGCTTCATTATATGTTTTGGTGTTTCGGTCTCCAACATTCGTTCAACATGGCCCATCCAGCGCAGACGTCCTATCTTTATAGATGTTATGACGTCGGGTTCGTTGTATGCTGCGTATAGTTCAGAATTATATCTTCTGCGCCATATTTATATAGTAGTCCTTTAATCTGAAGCGCACTCTGCAAAGGGTGAGCAGTGAAGGAAGAAGCTTGGAGTCCGCCAGATTTTGAGATTGGAACTTCAAATTGAAGTGAGCTAAAAAATTTGCAGTACTTTCGGTTCTAAAAAACGTTGAACCTATAACATATTACTCTCTCGATAACTTGGATGTTAAAGCTTTAATTACCTACTTTAGAGCAATAATGTCGCTTTTTTATCGTAATATATACAACTTTTTTTCTAGTACCTTAATAAAATAAGAGTAATTTTTAAATCTACCTTTTTTCTTCTTCTTCAGGTGCCTCATCCTTTAAGGACATTGGCAGTCATCATGGCCCATTTTGCTTTGTCAGCAACGGCTGTGAGGAGTTTTATTGTTGTTTTTCCACTCCACTGTTTTAAATTTTTCAACCAGGATATGCGTCGTCTCCCCTTTTTTTCCTTTCACTTTTCCTTGTGTAACCAATCGCATCAACTCATATTTTTCATTTCTTAATATGTGACTAAAGTATGTAGCTCATTTTTCTTTCCTTCATAGTGTTGAGATTCTTTCTTTTTCTTTTCCATCTTTCTTAATGTTTCCGTGTTTGTTACATCTTGTATCCATGATATTTTCCACATTCTTCGATAACATTACATCTCAAAGCTAGCAAGTATTTTTTCAGTTGCGTCTGTAATTGTCTAGGCTTCAACTCCAAATAAAAGGACAGAGAATACGTAGTATTTCAATACTCTAGTTCTAATTTCTATCCCCAGTTTTCCATAGCATAATACTGTTTTCATTTTATTAAAAGCGGTTCTGCCCATCTCAATCCGTCGTTTTATTTCAAGGCTGCGATCTCATTGTTTATTTAGTTCACAACCCAAATATGTAATAATTGATGTACATAAAGTTAGCGAATCACTTCTCGTAAATATTATGGCAAGCACAATGGGAATTTGCCGCTTTTTTGCCGTTAATTCGTTGTGAAAAAATTAATTTTGCCGCTCTTTTATTTTTCTTAATATTCGATGTTTCGCTAACTTCATATGAAGTTAGCGAATCACAACAGCAAAAAATGTTTCAAATTCAAATCGAGTTGGTGCTGAATTTGCCGCTTTTTGCCGTTAATTAGTTGTGAAAAAATTAATTTTGCCGCTCTTTTATTTCTCTTAATATTCGATGTTTCGCTAACTTCATATGAATTGTTATTTTTTAATATTAGGTGTTTCACTAATTTCATAAAGGGTGGGAAATTAGTGCGAAGAAGTCCAATTACTCATTTATCGTAAGAGATACGAAAAATGTTATTAGGCAAAAGTTGGTCCTCAGACAGGACCATAATTTAAAAATATTTTTAAATATACAGGGCTAACCGTATTGACAGGATGCCACAAACTTACGCTTTTTTTAATAGAAGACCCTGAATATTTTTACATTTTTGAATTCTCCTTTCCTAAAATATAGGCTTTTGTAGTAATATATGAAGTAGTTTAAAAGATAATTAAGTGCGGTTTTTTTTAATTTCGTAGCAATATTCACACCCTGTAAAATTGTAGTAATGTGACATAAAAATTTCTATTTATATTGAAAATATTTTTAATACAGTCTACTATTGTTAAACATTATTAATATAGAGAAACGTTTAGTTTTAGTATACAGGGTTGGTCAAAAGTAGGAATGAGTATTTTTTGAGTTTTCTTAAATGGATTTCAGTGTAATATTTTAGCATTGTAGTGAAATGATATTTTATGATACTTTTTTATTTCTTAAGCATTCCCTATACCTAAGTGCTTTTATTTGTGAGTTGTTCGTGATTCTTTAAGCCAAACATTATTTACTGCAACAAAAAATAAGTAGGTCCTTACGTGAAATTTTATTATGTGACCGTGAAAATATTCAATGAAAATAATTTTTCGAAAAAAAAAACATAATAATCTAGACTCGTTGTTACTTTATTAATTTTTGAAATAATAAATTTATTAATTGGAAGAGATATCAAAATACTTACGTGCAGGATTGTTGGCGCGTAAAATAGGTATAAACTAAAACATATAATATTCGCTAACTTCATATGGACTTAGCGAATTTGCCGCTTTTTTGCCGCTAAATAGTTGTGGAAAAATTAATTTTGCCGCTTTTTTATTTTTTAAATATTTGATGTGTCTCTAACTTTATATGAACATAGCGAATCACAACAGCGAATAATGTCTCAAAAATTCAAATCGACTTGGTACTGAATTTGCCGCTAATTAGCGGCTAATATAAGCTTCGAGAACATTCATAGATGCAACAGTTAGTGTTCACGCTTCCATTCCGTAGATCAGAACTGTGAATATGTAGCATTTCAACAGTCTGTATTTTGTTTTTAATGATATATGTCTCGACTGTTAAAAATGGGTCTCATTCTAACGTATGCTGCTTCTGCTTTTATTATTTGCTGTTTAATTTCTGTTGAGTGGTCCCGTTGGGCATTTAAATTCGTGGCAAGATATGTATATTGCTCAACTTTTTGATATTCTGTTGGTTGATTGTAAGTTGATCGTTTAGTATTGGTTTTTTACTAATTGTCATAAATTTGGTCTTTTTTATACAGGGTATTTCATTGGGAAAGTAACATACGTTAACTGTAGAAAGAGGACACTTGGGTGGTCTCAAAAATACCATACTTAATGGGTCTTAATTCATTAATAACAAAGATAATGGGTGTTTTTTCTATTTTGCCATTTTCTTATTTGGTTCATAACTTTTTAACCACACTGTATATTTATTTTATATTTTGCACGCAAATATTATTTAAGGTGTACAGTCAACTAATTTATTTAAAATTGTAAAAGATCCAGGTCCGGATTAAAAAATATTGCAAAAATTTTCCGACCCAAAAACAACACCCTGTACATTGAATTTTTTTAAAATAGATTTTGCATTTGAAAAGAGGATGAAAAACTAAATTTAGTGGTATACTTTGAATTTTTGGCAAAATTACTTTTCTGGTCAAATTTTGAATTTGAATTCTGAAATTATGTGAATTGCGAAAGCTCGAAGTAAAAAAAAATTTGAAATACGACTTACAATTTGCTAACCATACTTTATTTTTATTTTATATTTATCACTGAATATTCTTTAAGGTGTCCAATCATTTAATTTATTTACATTTATAAAAAAATCCAGGGCCGGATTATAAAATATTGGAAATATTCCGACCCAAAAGCAACACCCTGTACATTGAATTTTTTTAAAATAGATTTTTCATTGAAAATAGGATGAAAAACTAAATTTAGTGGTACACTTTGAATTTTCGGCAAAATGATTTTTCCTGCAAAATTTCGAATTTGAATTCTGAAATTATGTGGCTTGCAAGAACTCGAAGTAAAAAAATTAAAATGAGACTAATTTTAATTAATAGCATTATTTAATGTAAATTGTTAAAATGTTAACATTTTAGTATTTTTTTTTATTATGTCGACAAATAATTCCATAACAAATATTCACCTTTAATTAATAAATAAATAATACAGAGTCCACAAAAAATACATAAGATTCGAAACTGGTTTCTTAACTAGTAAACAGTGTTTCCGATTAGCTCTTAGTTTTTATCAAAATTAAGGTGGTTTTACCTGTTAGAAAATTATCAAAGTTGGTATAATAGTGTATTATATAGTGCTTAATCCGATTTTGGGATCAAACTGTAAGTTAGATCATCTTTATTACTATTTTTTAATCAACAAACAGTAAACAACGGTTATAAATACCAGTAACGAGGTAATTAAGTAGCTTAATTACTAATGAACCTGTCCAAGCACAAGGGCCGTAATCAGGCAACATAGGCCCAATATGCAGGAAATTTCAGAGGAGAGATCTTCTGAACTTCAAAATTCTCAAGATGTCATTAATCCATCCAATCAATCAAAATTATATTCAACCGCTCTGACTCAACCTAACAAAAAATTCGCAAGCAAAAACCAAGCCATTTTATTCAATTCACTTCCAAATACAAAAATTGAAGATTATTTAAATGCCATAGCAACTAAAGTCGATCCCAATAAAATTCTCGCCATTTCCAGGATTGTAAATGATCGTATTTGCGTATATTTTACTACTGAAGAAACAGTCACCGAATTTTTAAGAACAGATAATGGAACAATAGTAATCAATCAGGAACGTATCCAAGCCAGGAAGTTAGTCACACCAAGCGAAAAACTGATAATTTCTAATGTCCCCCCATCAATACCTCACAGTATTATAGAGACTCAACTACAAAATTTTGCAATTCATCAAATAACTCCATTGGATTTTCTAAGAATAGGTACAACTAACTCTTTATTTAAGCATATCTTGAGTTTCCGACGCTATACTTACATTTCTCCTAAAAATCTGGAAAATATTCCTGAGTCTATATTAATTAACTATGAACAAATCAATTATCGA
Organism: Diabrotica virgifera virgifera; assembly: GCF_917563875.1. Classification (NCBI taxonomy): domain Eukaryota; kingdom Metazoa; phylum Arthropoda; class Insecta; order Coleoptera; family Chrysomelidae; genus Diabrotica; species Diabrotica virgifera. The sequence continues at coordinate 46,927,688 of NC_065452.1, forward strand.
ATTTATTTTTCACTTGAAAAACAGTCTTGTTACATTTGTAAAGAACAAGGTCATCTAGCCTCTCAGTGCAAAAAAAATACAAACACTCAAACATCTATCGAAAATTCATCACCTACTGCTCAACCAAATTATATCCAAAATTGCCACCCTATCATAACAGATGCTCAGCCAACTATCCATCCTTCACAATCTTCGCAACAATCCACCAGTCCACAATCAAAAGAAACAACCAATACTTCTCTATTTGATTCAAATCCCATTCAAACACCTATCCAGCCAGATAATGTTGAAATGAATAATCACAGCCAAAATCAACCTCCTACACCCTCTGACACTCAATCGTCTAAACGAGCGGTATCAGAAATAACGTCTCCTTCAACATCAGTAGACCAGAACCCATTTAAAGAACCTCTGCGTAAATCTAAGAAAGCAAAAACTATTCCTGAAGATAATAAGACTTTAGCAGAAGATCTTATTAAATGCACTAGTTCTTTTTTCCAAGATAATTCTGACAACGGATATTTAACCCAGGAAGAACTAATTGATTTCTTTGAAAATGCATACGGCTCTGCAGATCCTCTCAGCATTGCAAAAACGTATACAGAAGATATCGAAGGACTACTCAATTTTTTAACTAAAATCCATCCAGCATTAACTCCCAAGTATCTGAAAAGTCGCTGTACAAGATTAAAAACTAAGATTAATAAACAGCTATTATTATCCGCTTTCTCTACTGATCACAGTGAATACAGCAGCGACGCCTCTGCTGAAATTTAATACAACATTCAACTGTATACTGCAATGGAACCTAAATGGGTATTACACCCATTTAGAAGAACTTAAATTAATTATAGCTAAGTTTAAACCATCTGTAATATGCCTACAAGAAACCCACTTCAAAGAAGATAACTGTCATAATTTAAGAAACTATACTCCGTATTATAAGAACAGAATAACTGCTAGCCATGCTAGTGGGGGAGTAGTAATATATGTCCATAACTCATTTAATACCGAAGTAATACGTTTAAGAACTGAGTTGGAGGCAACAGCAGTATCTATAAAAGGCCCCCACAAAGTCAATATATGTAATATTTATTTTCCTCCGAACTTAGACCCGTCCATAAAAGAAATAACTGAACTCTTCAATCAAATTCCAGAACCGCGTATTATATTAGGCGATTTTAATGCCCACAATATACTTTGGGGAGGTAAAAAAACAGATTCCTTGGGACGTAAAATCGAACAAATTGTTACAGATTCTAATATGAATATCCTTAACGATGGAAGAATCACAAGGTTCAATATTTCCACCGGCAATGGATCCCCAATAGATTTATCCCTCTGTGACCCTGTCTTACAACCAACTCTGTCGTGGGATGTGACATCCCATTTGCATGGAAGCGATCATTTTCCTATCCTAATTACGAACAATAACCATATCTCCTCATCAATTCCATCCAATAAATGGTGTCTGAAAAATGCAGATTGGTCTCTATATTCCTCTTTAATTTCACAAAAAATTTCTCAGTTGGTTCAGCCCTTTGATACAGACATTGATATTAACTCCAAAGTACTCCATCTCGTACAGTTTTTAACGTCAATAGCTCACGAGTCCATAGGTTATTCAAAATTTCCAAAAAAACGTGCTCCAGTCCCGTGGTGGAATTCCCACTGCGAAGCAGCAATTAAAGAGTCAAAAAAGGCGTTTTATAAATTAAGAAGGCACCCAACTTTAAATAACCAGCTAGAATTCAAAAGATTAAGGGCGTATTGTAGATACACCTTAAAGAAGAGTAAGAGAGAAGCCTGGAAAAATTATGTATCATCTTTAAATTCATCTACCCCGACTTCTGAGGTTTGGCAAATGATAAGCAGAATGTACGGGAAAAAATCATTTAACACCATTCATTACCTAGAACATCATAACCATATTTATTCAACTAAGCAAGAAATAGCCTCCGTACTAGCAAACGTATACCAACAACATAGCAGTGACGAAAATCTATCTACAAGTTTCCTAGCCCATAAAAATAAATTTAATAATGCATGTATAAATCTTGATGACCACAATAATTTACCTCTAAATGCCATATTTACGATGGATGAACTGTTAGAAACTTTAAACAAAGTTAAAGACACTAGCCCAGGGCCTGACAACATCCCTACGACATTTTTAAAAGCTATGCCAACGGAAGGAAAACAATATCTTTTGGATCTTTATAATTTCATTTGGACAAATAATGTTTTCCCCATTGATTGGTACGATTCCATTATTGTACCAGTTCTTAAACAGGGCAAGAATAAATCGGACCCAGAGTCTTACCGACCAATCTCCCTAACATCTAATATGTGCAAAGTACTTGAAAAAATGGCAAGCAACCGACTAATGTGGTACCTAGAAGATCGACAGCTACTTAGCCCTATACAAAGTGGATTTAGAAAGTCCAGATCTACATTAGACAACATAGTGGATATTGAATCTGTAATTCATGAGTCATTTGGATGTGGTCAAGAATGTCTGGCTGTATTTTTTGATATAACGCGTGCATATGATACAATCTGGAGATCAGATATCATAAGAATCCTGTCAAGTTGGTCGATTAAAGGAAATATTATCAAGTTTATTAATAATTTTTTATATAGGCGAAACTTCAAAGTTCGAATAGACAACTTTCTTTCAGACTCTAAAATCCAATTAAACGGTATTCCTCAAGGGTCTACTCTTAGTGTTGCACTTTTCCTTATTGCCATCAATGACATCGCTAAGTCACTTAGCCCATTAGTCAAAGCCCGTCTATTTGCTGATGATCTTGTTATATTCTGTCGTGGTAAAAATATATCAACAATGACGACCCATATACAGCAAGCCATTTACAAACTAGAGAATTGGTCGAATACTACTGGCCTAGAATTTTCACCCACTAAAACGAAAGCAATGATCTTCAGTAAAACTCCAAAGAAACAAGTAAATCCACCGAAACTCTTCCTAAAAAATTTACCAATAAAGTATTCAGAATCGATCAACTTCTTGGGAGTAAAACTGGATAGCCGACTATCTTGGCAAGACCACATCCACTCTCTCCGTCTGTCAGTTCAAAACGGCCTTAACTTAATGAAAAGTATCTCTCATAAACAATGGGGTGCCGATTTCCAAACTCTTATGACTGTATACAAAACCCTAATTCGTTCAAAACTAGATTATGCTGCTGTTGCCTACAACTCAGCCAAAGGTTCACTATTGAAAGTGCTAGACACAGTTCATAATTCAGCAATTAGAATTGCACTGGGAGCACACTACACAAGCTCAGTTGAGTGTATGTATGTTGAATCAGGCGAACCATCCCTTCAACTCAGGAGAGAATACCTTAGCCTCATGTATGCCTTAAGAGTATCAACTAACCCACATGTACCTGTTTATAAAAACACATTTACAGATAGATTTCCATCGACATTTAATTGTGGGAAAAGATTGGATCCTCCGTTTTATCATCGAGTGAGAGCAACGTTACAGAGCTTAGACACAATAATTCCACACACTTACAATACTTTTAAAGTCAGCCAACACATATTACCATGGACAATTGCTCTCCCTGCTTGTAATACAAACCTATCTGCATTCAAGAAAGGTGACACACCAGCAAAAATCTTCAATCAGAGATTATTAGAGATATTAAATGGTTTTAATGATCACATCCATATTTATACCGATGCATCCAGATCTGCAAATGGAGTAGGAGCGGCTTTCACAACAGATAACTATAACAGTTCCTACCAGCTCCCTCCCCAAACCTCCATATTCTCAGCTGAACTCTTTGCTATCCTCCAGTCATTAAAGTTTGTTAACACACATGACATCAAATTCTCAATAATCATTAGCGATTCCCTAAGTGCATTAACGGCCTTGAGGCGGGTATACCCCAAACATCCTATCCTCCTCTTACTTAAGGCGGAACTCTTGATATGCCAACAAAATCAAAGATTAGTTCAGTTCCTCTGGGTACCATCACATTGCGAGATAAGTGGAAATGATAAAGCTGACACATTAGCAAAAAATGCGAGTGAGAATCCCTTAACAGACATCATAACTACTTGCGTTCATACTGATCTAAAGCAATATTTTAAAAACAAGATCATGACAAAATGGCAAACAAATTGGAACGAATCAAACTCTACATTAAGAACAATCAAACAAAGTATATCACCGTCGAAACATCCTACAAAGAGAAGAGACCAAGTGCTCATGTCCAGATTGCGACTTGGTCATACGAAGATCACCCACGACTTTTTATTAAAGAAGGAAGCCCCTCCGATGTGTTATGTGTGTGATAGTGAACTAACAGTGCAACATATAATAATAGACTGTCCCCTCTACGTTATAGAACGGCAACATCAACAGTTACCAACTACAATTAAAGATTGTTTAAGTGAAAGTAATTCATGTAAGACTCTTAATTTTTTACGTACTATAGGACTCATTAACCAAATTTAATATACCTAAATTTTGTAATTTGATGTAAATACAGTTCATTGCTAATAACCCTTGTGGTTGAAGCAAATTGTAAATAAAAAAAAAAAAAAAAATGCATAACTTTAGTCAAAGAACTATCTTAAATATTAAAAGAAAAACAGAAAAATATTGCTGAAAAATAACTTTTGGGTATCTAATATCCAAAATTTCGAACGAGGAAATAAATAGTAGAGAAGACCTTTTTGAGCGGATTCGAGACCCCTTCCAATAAATGAAGAATAACCCTGACGATATTAGGAAGTCAGTCAGACAAATAACAAAAAGAGCAAGACTTTGGCCATTTTGAACAATTACTATAATTTTGATGGTGGCCATTTTGAACAATTACTATAATTTAATAAGTTATTTTTTGGAAAAATTTTTGTTTTTTTTTTAATTTGTAAGATAGTTCGTTGATTAAAGTTATGTATTTTTTTGTGGACACTTTATTATTTATTCATTGATTAAAGGTGAATATTTGTTATGAATTATTTGTCGCCATAATAAAAAAAAACACTAAAATGTTAACATTTAACCAATTTAGAATAAATAATGGCATTAATTAAAATTAAGTCACAGTTTAATTTTTTTTAATTTGAGCTCTCGCAATTCACATAATTTCAGAAATCAAATTCAAAATTTTGCCGGAAAAATCATTTTGCCGAAAATTCAAAGTATACCACTAAATTTAGTTTTTCATCCTCTTTACAATGAAAAATCTATTTTAAAAAAATTCAATGTACAGGGTGTTTCTTTTGGGTCGGAACATTTTCCAATATTTTTTAATCCGGCCCTGGATTTTTTTATAATTGTAAATAAATTAAATGATTATATATATATAGTGGCTAAACACCCCTTTAGGGGTTACGCCGCTTACGCTCTCTAGATCTATGTTTTGAGGTAGATCAGTCCTCATGTTCGTTATTTAATTTTCTCTGTTATTTTTCTCCACTCTTTCCTGTCTCTGGTTTTCCCTTTCCAATGTCGTATGCCCGCATTGTTGAGATCACTTACTACTTCTTGTAACCATGTAGATCTTGGTCTTCCACGTCTTCTTTTGCCAGCTGGTGTCCATTCCAATATTGAGTATATCGTCGTAGTTGATCCGGATCTCCATATGTGTCCTAGCCATTTTGCTCTTTGCTGTTTTATTTTACATACTATATCCTCCTCAATTTCTTCCAGTAACTCAAGGTTCGTTCTTTGTCTAAATTCATTGTCATTTATTTTTATTGGTCCTAATATTGCTCTTAGTATTTTTCTTTCTTGTATTCTAAGGTTTTCCTCTTGTTTTTTTGTCATGCTAAGAGTTTCGGCTGCATACATCATCGTCGGTCGAATTATTGTTTTGTATACTTTCATTTTTGATTTCTTACTCAATAACTTATTTTTAAGTAATTTTTTATTTGCATGGAAGCTCTTATTTGCTGTAATAATCCTTTCTTTGATTTCGGTTTCTCTTTCTCCATTGTTTGTTATTAATATTCCTAAATATTTAAATTTTTCGACTTCTTCAAAAGTGTATTCTCCTACTCTAACCTTTCTGTTTTCAAAGTTTTTGTCAAATCTCATTATTTTGGTTTTCTCTTGGTTTATTTTTAATCCCATTACTTTTCCTTCTGTTACCATTTCGTTTAACATTCGTTCCATTGTTTTTCTATTTTTTGTTATTAGCACAATATCATCAGCGTATGCTATTATTTGTCCTTCTCTCGTTCGGAGGGTGCCTTTGTTGATCTTCCTGACGACGTATTCTAGGGCAAGATTAAACAGAGTTGCTGATAATGAATCTCCTTGTCTCACCCCTTTATTGATGACAAATTCTTCTGTGTCGCCTACTTGAGTTTTTATACTAACTACAGTTCTACTCATTGTCATTTGTATTAATCTTCTTAATTTATGTTGTATTCCCATTTCTTTCAGAGCTACCATTAGTTTTGATCTATTTATTGTATCAAATGCTTGTCGAAAATCTATAAAAAGCAGTTCAATTTCTATTTTATATCCATGAGCTTTTTCCATAATTTGTTTAACTGTATGTATGGCATCTGTTGTAGACTTTCCCTTAACAAATCCGCATTGATAGTGTCCTATGATATTCGTGGTAGCTTCGGTCAGTCTTCGTTGTATTAAGGCGGACATGATTTTATATGCTGTGTTTAATAGCGTCAGTCCTCTATAGTTTTTACACATCTGTTGATCTCCTTTTTTATGAATCGTGATAATTTGTCCTTTGTACCATTCTTCCGGCATTTTTTCGTCGTCCCATATGTCTTTTATTAAATTGTATAATCTATCTTTTAATTCTTCACCACCATATTTTATAAGCTCCATATTGATACAGTCCGATCCTGAGGCTTTACCATTACGGCTGCTATTAATAATTTCCTCAACTTCCTCTTTTGTTGGTATTTGTAGCTGGTTTCCTAACATCATTGTCTCTTCTCCTCTGTTTTCATTTAGGTCTTGATCTTGTTGTTCTGTTAATAATTCTTTAAAATAGTTAGTCCAAATTTCTTTATACTCTTCATCGTTTTCTGATACTTTTCCATTTTTATCTTTTATGCTTTTTATCTTTCCTTTAAACGTTTTGTTCTGCTCACTAATTTTCTTATAGAATTCTTTTGTGTTTCTGTTCTTACTCTCTTTTTCTATTTCTTTTATCTTATCATCCAACCACTCACGTCTAATTTTCCTTATTTTTTTCTTACATGCATGCCTTATTATATTGTATTCTTCCCTATAATCCTGTCTATTTGTTCTTATCCACATTTGTCTCATTTCTACCTTCTTTTTTAACATTTTATGGCATTCTTCATTATACCATTCTTGTCTTTTTTTGTTTCTTTTTATCCCTACGTGTACTTCCGCTGTTTCATTTATACATTTTTTTATATTTCTCCATTCTGTTTCTATATCCTTTGTAGGTTTAGATTGTTCCTTCAGTTTTTTGTTCATGTCATCAGCATATTTAATCCTTATGTCTGGAGTATTCAGTTTTTCTACGTGCCATTTATTTTTTGTTGTCGTGTTTTTTAGTGTTCTTTTGACTTTTTGTCTTACTTTTGCAGTCACCATAAAATGGTCTGTGTCTGCATGTGCACCTCTGTAGGACCTCACGTCTGTTACCGATGTTTGCTTCCTTCTTGTAATCAGAATATGGTCTATTTGTGACCATGTTTTTTGGTCTGGGGAAATCCACGTCACTTTATGGTATTTGGGATGTTCGAATTTTGTACTAACGATAATCATATTGGTACTAGATGCTAGATTACATAATCGTTGGCCATTGTCGTTAGTTTTTTCGTGTATTGTGTGCTTACCTGCTACTTGGTTAATGTAGTCTTCCTTACCTATTTGGGCATTAAAATCTCCCATTACCAGTATTGTGTCTTCTCTAGGTAACTTCTCCATTTCTCGTTCGAGTTCCTCATACAATTTGTCTTTTTCCTCCGCAGTAGCACTTTCAGTTGGGGCATATACGTTTATGATTGATATATTAAATGGTTTGGCGTTAATTCTCAGGTAAGCCATACGTTCATTTATTGGTTTAAATTGCATAATGTTATTTTTTATTTTTCCCATAATTATGAAAGCAACTCCATATTGACCTTGTTTTTCATGTCCCGAGTACTGTAGTGTGTAGTTTTTTCTATTTATTTCTCCTTGACCTGCCCATCTGATTTCTTGAATCACTGCAATATCAATTTGGTATCTTTCTAGTTCTGAGACGATATCCTGCATTTTTCCTGGTTCAAGCATTGTTCTGATGTTCCACGTACTTATTTTTAGTTGATCACATTTTTTCGGTTTTTTATTATATTTTTTTGTGTTCGTATGTTTTATTTTATCTAATCTGTTCAGGTCCTTTTCCTTTGCCATTTTCGTGTCCGTTTTTTGTGTTGTATCCAATATTTGTTTTTTTATCAGTTTTTTGGCGTGTCCTGCTTTGCCCTTTCCAGTTCATTCTTCTCTTTGTTCCATTTCCATTCAGTCCCGTCAATAATTAATTTTTGATAACCTACTCTAGTGTTCTTACCGTTTTCTTTTTGAAATTTTGCAATTCTCCGTATTTCTTGTTGTATTTTCATCTCTTCTTGCGTTAGATCGTTATTGATATATATTTCCGGCTTTGAATTCCTTAGTTTGTTTTTGTTCTTCATAATTTTTATTTTTTCATTTTTGTTTTTTAGTTTTACAAGACATGTTTTGTCCCCTATTTTCTAAGCTTCTTCTATTTCTACTTTAATACCTAATTCTCTTTCCACGAAATCTGCCATAACCTCATTGACTACATTTGGGTTATTTGTATCCATCGGTAGACCCTGGACAATAACATTGTTAGCTTTTCTCTCTTTCTCGAACTTTTCTACCTTCATTTTCACTATCTTTAGTTCCTGTTTCATTTCATCATTTTCTTTTTGTAGTTGTTGGTTACTTTGTTTGAATTCATTTATTTCTTTTCTTAATTCTCGGAGGTCATTTCTATATTCTCGTTGTTCTTCTTTTATTCCTTTTACCTCCGATGTTAAACTTTGTGTTTGATCTGTTAAATTTTGCATCATTTTTAAAAGCTGATCAATTTTGTTTTCATCTTTCTGTTGTTTGGTTGGTGTTCTGGATAGTTTCTTGCTCTTGTTAAAAATATTGTCTGCATCTATCTCTAGACTTCTCTTTTTACTGTCTTCTGAGGTGTAATCATTATCACTATCCACCATTTTTTATGTATTTGTACTCTATATTAAAGCAAGCGATAAGCTCTAGTTCCCCAGTCGACCCGGCGAAGGCTCTAGAACTTCTCAAGCAATAATTGAGTATGACTTTAAATATATTAAAATTCTTTTTACTTCGAAATCTTGTTTACTTAGTTTATTATTAATTGATTGATTTCCTTTCTTGGATTTTTAAAACTTTTTGGAAAACCGGCAACGTCGCTTTTAATTTGATCAAGACTTGTTCTCTTATCTGTTGTCAAAAGAACTGGAATTTATAAAATGTCGTTTGTTTTGATTAACATAAAATGTTCTATAAGTTACTTATAGGCCGATTTTTGCCACTATTTTTTGCACTTTAGATAGTTTATGACCTTATACAAATGTTCGCATATAGTTAATATTTTATTTCGCACTATTACCTCAAAAATCGGAATAAACTCTGGTGAAAATGTTTAACACTTTTATTTCGCACAATGCGTTGTTGCCACTCAATTAAATGATTGGACACCTTAAAGAATATTCAGTGATAAATATAAAATAAGAATAAAGTATGGTTAGCAAGTTGTAAGTCGTATTTCAATTTTTTTCTACTTCGAGCTTTCGCAATTCACATAATTTCAGAATTCAAATTCAGAATTTGACCAGAAAAGTCATTTTGCCAAAAATTCAAAGTATACCACTAAATTTAGTTTTTCATCCTCTCTTCAAATGCAAAATCTATTTTAAAAAAATTCAATGTACAGGAAGTTGTTTTTGGGTCGGAAAATTTTTGCAATATTTTTTAATCCGGACCTGGATTTTTTACAATTTTAAATAAATTAGTTGACTGTACACCTTAATTAATATTTGCGTGCCAAATATAAAATAAATATACAGTGTGGTTAAAAAGTTATGGACCAAATAAGAAAATGGCAAAATAGATAAAACACCCAGTATCTTTGTTATTAATGAAGTAAGACCCATTAAGTATAGTATTTTTGAGACCACCCAAGTGTCCTCTTTCTACAGTTAACGTATGTTACTTTCCCAATGAAACACCCTGTATAAAGAAGACCAAATTTATGACAATTAGTAAAAAACCAATACTAACGATCAACTTACAATCAACCAACAGAATATCGAAAGAGTTGAGCAATATACTGCAAGCGCCAGTTAACTTGGCGACAGCGAATACGCACAACGACACTGAGACTGATGATCATCCCATAAGCCACTGTGCAATGCGTCTCGCCAAGTTACCTGGCGCTTGCAGTACATATCTTGCCACGAATTTAAATGCCCAACGGGACCACTCAACAGAAATTAAACAGCAAATAATAAAAGCAGAAGCAGCATACGTTCGAATGAGACCCATTTTAACAGTCGAGACATATATCATTAAAGACAAAATACCGTCTGTTGAAATGCTACATATTCACAGTTCTGATCTACGGAATGGAAACGTGAATACTAACTGTTGCATCTATGAATGTTCTCGAAGCTTATATTAGCCCCTAATTAGCGGCAAATTCAGCACCAAGTCGATTTGAATTTTGAGACATTCGCTATTGTGATTCTCTATGTTCATATAAAGTTAAAGACACATCGAATATTTAAAAAATAAGAAAGCGACAAAATTAATTTTTCCACAACTATGTAGCGGTAAAAAAGCGGCAAAATAGCAAATTCAGCACCAACTTGATTCCAATTTGAAACATTATTCGCTGTTGTGATTCGCCAAGTCCATATGAAGTTAGCGAATATTATATGTTTTAGTTTATACCTATTTTACGCGCCAACAATCCTGCACGTAAGTATTTTGACATCTCTTCCAATTAATAAAGTTATTAATTCAAAAATTAATAAAGCAACAAGGAGTCTAGATTATTATGTTTTTTTTTTTCGAAAAATTATTTTCATTGAATATTTTCACGGTCACATAATAAAATTTTACGTAAGCACCTACTTATTTTTTGTTGCAATAAATAATGTTTGGCTTAAAGAATCACGAATAACTCACAAATAAAAGCACTTAGGTATATGGAATGCTTAAGAAATAAAAAAGTATCATAAAATATCATTTCACTACAATGCTAAAATACTCATTCCTACTTTTGACCAACCCTGTATACTAAAACTAAACGTTTCTCTATATTAATAATGTTTAACAATAGTAGACTGTATTAAAAATATTTTCAATATAAATAGAAATTTTTATGTCAAGTTACTACAATTCTACAGGGTGTGAATATTGCTACGAAATTAACAAAAACGTAATTATCTTTTCACTACTTCGTATATTAATACAAAAGCCTATATTTTAGGAAAGTAGACGTACAGGAGAATCCAAAAATGTAAAAATATATAGGGTATTCTATTTAAAAAAAAAACATAAGTGTGTGTCACCTTGTCAATACGGATAGCCCTGTATATTTGAAAATATTTTCAGATTATGGTCCTGTCTAGGCACCAACTTTTAACTAAATAACTTTTTTTCGTATCTCCTACGATAAACGAGTAATTGGACTTCTTCACACTAATTCCCCACCCTTTATGAAATTAGCGAAACATCGAATATTAAGAAAAATAAAAGAGCGGCAAAATTAATTTTTTCACAACTAATTAACGGCAAATTCAGCACCAACTCGATTTGAATTTGAAACATTTTTTGCTGTTGTGATTTGCTAACTTCATATGAAGTTAGCGAAACATCGAATATAAAAAAAAATAAAAGAGCGGCAGAATTAATTTTTTCACAACTAATTAACGGCAAAAAAGCGGCAAATTCAGCACCAACTCGATTTGAATTTGAAACGTTTTTTGCTGTTGTGATTCGCTATCTTCATAAGAAGTTAGCGAAACATCGAACATTAAAAAAATAAAAGAGCGGCAAAAGTCTTCTTTTCTTCTTGCAACCATTTTGATCTTGGTCTTCATCTTTTCTTTCTTCCTACTGGATTCCATTCTATCATAGTATATGTCACTGCTTCATCTCCTGCCCGCCAGATGTGACCTAACTGTCTAACTCTGCATTGCTTTATTTTGGTCACGATATCTTCTTTTGTTCTGTTCTGATTGGTCCCAGTATGGTTCTCATGATCTTTCTCTCCACTATTCTTAAGTTTTCTTCATCTTTTTTAGTCATCGTCATTGTCTCCGCTGCGTATAATAATATTGGTCTAATTATGGTGTTATACATTCTTATCTTGGTTTTAATAGACAGTAGTTTGCTTTTAAGTAGTGTTTTATATGCAAAATGAGCTTTATTCGATGCCAATACTTTTTCTTTTATTTCTGTATTGTCACCCGTTTTGCTTATTGTAACTCCTAGGTATTTGAAATGTTCTACATCTTCAAACCCTAAATTTCCTATTTTGGTTTTTCCTTTTATTGCTGTTTTCCCTAGTCTTAATATTTTTGTCTTTTCTTCATTTAATCTGAGTCCCATTGTCTCCCCTTTCTCTTTTGTTTCTTTTAGCATTTCTTTCATTATGTTTCATTCTTTGCAATAATAACAATGTTGTCTGCGTAGGCGATTATTTGTTCACCTCTTGTTCTTAGGTTTCCTTTGTTTATATTTCGTAGTACATATTCTAAAGTTAGATTAAACAGTGGATAAGGCATCCCCTTGTTTCACTCCTTTATTTATAATGAATTCATCTGTCTCGCCTCTTTGCGTTTTTATGCTAATTTTGGTAGTTCTCATTGTCATATTTATTAATTTTCTGAGTTTATGTGGGATTTTTAATTTTTCCAGTTCAATCGTTAGTTGTTTTCTCTTCATCGAATCAAATGCCTGTTTGAAGTCGATGAAGAACATTTCTAATTCCAGTTTGTATTCATTTGCTTTTTCCATTATTCTTCCTTCCTCCATAAATCTTTCTTCTGTGACTCCACATTGGTGCTGTCCCACTCTCTTCTTCGTGATCTTTGACAATCTTTTTCTTATTATTGAAGTCAATATTTTATATGTTGTGCTTAGTAGTGTTATTCCTCTATAATTATCAAAAATGTGTTGGTTCACAATACCAACATACTATACTAAAATCCATTTAAGAAAGCTCAAAAAATACTCATTCCTAGTTTTGACCAACCTTGTATACTAAAACTAAACGTTTCTCTATATTAATAATGTTTAACAATAGTAGACTATATTAAAAATATTTTCAATACAAATAGAAATTTTTATGTCAAGTTAATACAATTCTACAGGGTATGAATATTGCTACGAAATTAACAAAAAACGTAATTATATTTTAAACTACTTCGTATATTACTACAAAAGCCTATATTTTAGAAAAGTAAACGTACAGGAGAATCCAAAAATGTAAAAATGTATAGGGTGTTCTATTTAAAAAAAAACAAGTTTGTGTCACCCTGTCAATACGGATAGCCCTATATATTTGAAAATATTTTCAGATTATGGTCCTGTCTAAGCACCAACTTTTAACTAAATAACTTTTTTTCGTATCTCCTACGATAAACGAGTAATTGGACTTCTTCACACTAATTCCCCACCCTTTATAAAATTAGCGAAACATCGAATATTAAGAAAAATAAAAGAGCGGCAAAATTAATTTTTTCACAACTAATTAACGGCAGAAAAGCGGCAAATTCGGCACCAACTCGATTTGAATTTGAAAAATTTTTTGCTGTTGTGATTCGCTAACTTCATATAAAGTTAGCGAAACATCGAATATTAAGAAAAATAAAAGAGCGGCAAAATTAATTTTTTCACAACTAATTAACGGCAAAAAAGCGGCAAATTCAGCACCAACTCGATTTGCATTTGAAAAATTTTTTGCTGTTGTGATTCGCTAACTTCATATATGAAGTTAGCGAAACATCGAATATTAAGAAAAATAAAAGTGCGGCAGAATTAATTTTTTCACAACTAATTAACGGCAAAAAAGCGGCAAATTCAGCACCAACTCGATTTGAATTTGAAACATTTTTTGCTGTTGTGATTCGCTAACTTCATATGAAGTTAGCGAAACATCGAATATTAAGAAAAATAAAAGAGCGGCAAAATTAATTTTTTCACAACTAATTAACGGCAAAAAAGCGGCAAATTCCCATTGTGCTTGCCATAATATTTGCGAGAACTGATTCGCTAACTTTATGTACATTAATAATTGTATCTGGGTACTTTCTCTAACGCTTTTCCTTTAACGAAGATTGTTTCGTCTTCAATTTTGTTCTTACTGACAATAATGATTGTTTTTTTTGTTTTTGTATTCAGACCCATTCCATAGTGCGATCAACCAAAATTTGCAGCCTTTCTTTGCTGTCTGCAAGGAGTACTGTATGGAGATTATTCATAGACGAAGCAGTAAAGCACTAAAATCGGCCTTACCTCCGAAAAAAAAAGGACAAGACGGATCTTAATAAATCTTTTAGCATTCGATTCGTGAATGCGCCAGGAAACTTTGTAAACCAGAGCCATGATATAATATTGAAAAACTGCATACAAAAAATGCAATCTTAAATTGCATCTCAAACAGACAATAAAAAAAATTCAGAACTCGTCAATTATCGGCGGAAATGAGTTCAATTTTGTTACTCGGAGGTTTTTGGGATCGCTGAAAACGAATATGATGTCAAAAGTGATCTCCGGAGTACCTGTTGCTAAGGGTACCTACTGTTTACCTCGTCATTAAAATTCATTAAAAAATTAGTCAAAAATCATTACTCGGGAGGGTTTTTGGGGTCGCTAACGACGAATATGACATCGGAAGTAATTTTCGGAGTACCTGGTGCCCAGGATACCTACTGTTTAGCTCTCTTGTGGAGTTTTCGGTAAAAAATTTATTAAAAATTAGTCAAAAATAATTACTCGGGTGTTTTTAGGGTCGCTAACGACGAATATGACATCGGAAGCGATCTCCGGAATACCTGGTGCCCAGGGTACCTACTTATTCTGCAGTTTTTGGCAAATTCGTTAAAAAATTAGTCCAAAATCATTACTCGGGGGTTTTTGGGTCGTTGACGATGAATATGAGATCCGAAGTGATTTTGGGAGTACCTGGTGCCCAGGTTATCTACTGTTTAGCTCTCTTGTGGAGTTTTCGGCAAAAAAATTATTAAAAAATAAATGGCTAATATATTTATGGAGGATTTCGAAACTAATATCATTTCTAAACAAAATTTAAAACCCACAGTATGGTGGAGATATTATGTAGATGATGTATTTTCAATATGGCCTCATAGATCAGAATTGTTGGATACATTCCTGAATATTATAAACGATCAAGAAGAGACAATAAAATTTACAATGGAAAAGGAATACAATAACACTTTGCCTTTCCTCGATGTTTTAGTCTCAAAGAATGATACTGGATATGAGACTCAAGTGTATAGAAAACCAACACACACCAACAGATATCTCAATTACAAATCAAATCACAACATCAACGTTAAAAAGGGAATCATTAAATCCTTATATGATAGAGCCAAAATTTCTTGTTCTAACGAAAATTCATTTTTAGAAGAAAAATAATTGTTAACATCTGTTTTATTAAAAAATGATTATCCTTTATCGTTTATAAATAATAAGGAATTGTCAAGATTGGATCGAATGGAACAGAACAACTTAGAACGGGATCCTACAACATTCACAAGAAATAATACGAGGAAAATATCAATACCATATATAAAAGGACTATCCGAGAAACTTACAACAATTGGAAATAACTTCAACATTTCAACAACAAACACATTGAGATCTATTCTATCTAAAACTAAACCTAACCATGAACAAGAAAGAACAAAGAATTACATTTATAAAGTACCTTGTGAATGCGAACAATTTTATTTTGGTGAAACATCAAGACCATTAAACGTTAGAATAAGTGAACATCAGTCTTATATTAAAAATAGAGAATTTGATAGATCTCAAATATGTCAACACGCATGGGATAATGAACATAGAGTTCAGTGGAGAGATTCAAGTATAGTCCTGAAAGAATCAGATAGTAAAAAGAGAAAAATCAAAGAAGCGGCTCTAATTATACTAAATGAAACCAATTGTGTCGCAAACTCCTCGGTAGAATGCAGTAGGATATGGTTACCCATACTGAAAGAGGAAGTCAATAGAAAGAAAATACCACGATTAGTAAGTCAATAACATATCGAGTCAGTACAAATTTTATATTTTAGTATTACTTATTGTATATCTATGTATTATTAATATTATTTATAATGTAAACATATTAAAGTCAGAATTTGGTATTAGTTTTTTGAAAGTAAATTAAATGTAAGACCAAATACTTACGATGTCGGGATAGTATCACGAGGTTTTTTCCTGGTTTTCCCTCGTGATTTACTATGGAATCTCTAACGCGAGAATTTTACTGTCATCGTTGCATTTGATTGTCTTTTTAAAGACAGATCACATGCTATGCTTTTTTTTTGTGACGGATATTCTTGATTTTCGATTGATTTCATGTAATCGAATGAACTATCTTTTAGTAAAGTCGTCCCAAGAACGCAACTCATAAATATTGGCGATATCATTTTAAAGTCTTGTACTTTAAAATGTATAATATACGTCTGAATTGCCAATATAAATGAGTCAGATTAAATAAATTATTAGAAGATTTTTTTACTTAGCAACAACATTTTTGTTTATTTTAATAGTATTTTGTATTTTGACAACAAAACCCGATTTGGGCTTCGAAACGTTAATAAAATTATTTTTTCAATTTAATTGTGGCTTATTTCCCATCTAAATAGTTAATCATTAAAAAATTAGTCAAAAATCATTACTCGGGGGTTTTTTGGGGCCACTAACGACGAATATGACATCCGAATTGATTTTCGGAGTACCTGATGCCCAGGGTACCTAGTTTAGCTCTCTTGTGGAGTATTCGGCACAAAATTTATTAAAAAATTAGTCAAAAATAATTACTTGGGGGTTTTTGGGGTCGCTAACGACGACGAATATGACATCGGAAGCGATCTCCGGAGCCCAGGGTACCTACTTCTTATGGAGTTTTCGGCAAATTCATTAAAAAATTAGCCAAAAATCATTACTCGGGAGGTTTTTGGTTCGCTGACGACGAATATGACATCCGAAGTGGTCTACAGAGTACCTGGTACCCGGGGTACCTACTGTTTACCTCGTTTTCTGTAGTTTTCGGCAAATTCATTAAAAAATTAGTCAAACATCATTAGTTACGAGATAAACAGTAGGTTCCCTGGGCACCAGCTGCACCGGAGGTCACTTCCGATGTCATATTCGTCGTCAGAGACCCCAAAAACCCCTGAGTAATGATTTTTGACTAATTTTTTAATGAATTTTAATGACGAGATAAACAGTAGGTACCCTTGGCACCAGGTACTCCGTAGGTCACTTTTGACGTCATATTCGTTTTCATCGACCCCAAAATCCGCCGATAATTGACGAGTTCTGAATTTTTTATTGTCTGTTTGAGATGCACTATAAGAATGCATTTTTTGTATGCAATTTTTCAATATTATATCATGGCTCCGGTTCACAAAGTTTTCTGGCGCATTCACGAATCGAATGCAAAAAAAATTATTAAGATCCGTCTTGTCCTATTTTTTGGAGGTTCAGTGCTTTATGTGTTCCGTTAATTGATATGTCTTCATTGCTCTCTTCTAGTGCCTCTTTAAACATTTCTTCTGCGCGCATATTAAAAGGTAGATGGGATAGTAAATATCCTTGTCGTACTCCTCTTCTTTAAATTTTTGTTGGTCTACTCGAATTATGGCTGATATATATTCTGATATCGGTATAAATTTGTAATAATTCCCACATCCTGATCATCTATTTTTGTGATCCATATGTTTGCAAGCCTTCTGTGTTGTATTTTGTCGAAGGCTTTCTTAAAGTCAACTCGACATATGAATACGTCACAGTTGACATTATTTGCTGCTTTGTTATAAATTATTTAAATAAAATCGTGGAGTAAATATGTAATTTAATTATTAAATATAATTTTACAACTGCATTTACCGACGATTTGATTTACTCATCTTCACATTATTATCTCAATGTGGGGTCAAAATAATTTATACCTCGTCCAATTTACTTACCGTTGCACGTCATCCGCGCCATAGCCTGTGACACGATACCAACACGAAATATTTAGGCGGTGGGTGTGTTATTTTTTAGAATCAAAATGATTCTAAAGGGGAACACACCTACCGCCTAGATATTTCGTGTTGGTATCGTGTCACAGGCTATGGCGCAGATGACGTGCAACGGTAAGTAAATTGGACGAGGTATATTCAATTATGATTATTTTTCTTTTGTACCTTAAACATTCTGCAACAATATCTCTTTTCATATTCATAACTTTTTTATTACAGGCAATCGCAGGTACGAGTTTTCCCTATAGTGCCTACGGGCAGCAGTTAAGTTACTGGTATCCTCAAAGTTATCCAACCGCAAGCTCTGCACAAATACAGGGACAGTTTCTAGGAGGAATGCAAGGATATGCTTATGGCCAATTTGGGGGATATCAGCAGTCGTATATGGGGTGAGATTTTTTATTATATCAACTATTTGTACTAATATTATTTATGTATTGTGTGAGTTGTGTTTATTCCCGAAAAAATAAGTAAAAATAGGTATAAACTTTATATAACTTACCGCGCTAATATTTCAAAAACAATTTTCAAAAAATATGGATAATATGAAATAATTGTAAAAAGGACAAAACAGAAAATGGATAACTCGACATATACTCAATGACATTAGAAGTGTTACACCCAGAAGGAATCACTTCTTGAACTTAATTTTTTGGCAGCACAATGACTATATTTAAAGCATGCTGTGATAACAATATCAATGTTTTATCTTTTATGGTTTTTGTAAAAATAAAGTTTTATTGGCTGAAAGACTTCGGTCGATGGCCTTTTGGTACATTGTATCAATAAAGTATGTCTCTCTCTCTCTAAAGTTTTATCTTTAAATTTTTTTGTGAAAAGACCCAGTTATGAAGACCGGTTGGTACAGAAATTTGTACAGAGTTCGAAGACGCCAAAATTACCACAATTTTAGTGATTTTGACAGGGGTAGAACTATTGCCTATAGAGATATGGGTTTGTCGTATCACGAAATTGGCCGTCGTGTTAATTGTACGGCAATGATAGTTATGCGAGTGTGTCGTGTGTAGACAAACGAAGATAGAGGAACACGAAGAAGACCAACTGGTCAACCGAAGTGTACCACAGGGCGTCAAGATGGGCGCTTTAGATTCCTGGCTCTGCGAGGCCGTTTTGCTACTACGCGTCAAATCGCTGACCAATGGTTTGGACAAGAAGGTAGACTTGTTACTATACCGTAGCATTCGAGCCTTTGGACTGTTTTCATTCCTCCCACGACGAGTGCTTCCTTTGACTGCGGAGCACTGTCCTAAGCGTTGGAATTGGTGCAGAGAGCGGCAGCATTGGGTGGCAGAATGGCATAATGCAGCATTCAGCGATGAACCGCGATTTTGTTTAGGTATGCATGATGGTCGTAAGATGATTAAACGCCGCCGTGGAGAGCGACGAGATATCGGGTTTGATGTTGAGAGGCATCTACACAGGACAATTGGAGTACTGATTTGGGGGTTATTGCCTATGGTAGGGGATCACCACTTTTGTTTATTCGAGGCAGTATGACAGATGCGCGTTATGTTGATGACATCTTACAAACCACTTTAATGCCTTATCTAGACGGTCGTCGAAACGCCCTTTTTCAGGAAGACAACGTGCGTCCCCATATTGCTCGTCGAACTATGGACTTTCTCCAAGAAGCTGGCGTTAATCTTTTGCCGTGGCTACCGCGTTTACTGGGTTTAAATCCAATCGAACATGTGTGCGATATGATGGGGAGGAGACTGTCCACTTTGCACCATCCTCCACAGACTCAGTTAATCCATGAAATTCAAGTTGCTTGGAACGAGGTGAATCAAGCAGACATCGATCACCTCATTTTGTCAATGCCTAGACGTATACAAGGGTGTTTTCAGCTAGGGAGTCGCAAAACACATTATTAATTTTTTTTGATTACATGTCAATAAAAAGTCTTGCCAATGTTATCGTGTCATTCTTGATGAAAATGTACCATGTTGCCAGAAAATTAAGTTCCAGAAATGATTCCTTCTTGGAGTAACACTTCTAATGTCACTGAGTATACATAACAGTGGCATAGCTATCCACTGATCCAAAATTATTGTCATCATAGTGATCTCTGAATGACAGAGATAGATATACAACGCATGTCTATCATTA
Organism: Diabrotica virgifera virgifera; assembly: GCF_917563875.1. Lineage (NCBI taxonomy): Eukaryota > Metazoa > Arthropoda > Insecta > Coleoptera > Chrysomelidae > Diabrotica > Diabrotica virgifera. Next base: position 46,948,136 of record NC_065452.1, read on the forward strand.
ATTCATATATACTTGTCAGTTTACATCAACTTTGACGGTGTTCAGATATACTTGTCAGTTTACGTCAACTTTGACTGTTTTATTATTAAAAATGGTTTTTACGGTTGAAACAAAAGCGATATATGCTCGAAATATAGTTTATAAATGGCCAAAGAATTAACGGAGAATGGGTTTACTCCAAACGAGATGCTTTTGCAGATTTTGTTGAAGAATTTCCCAATGTTGCGGTTCATTATGACGTCTTTTGCAGAACTATTCGTCGCGTTGTAGATGTTTATAGAGAAGCGGGAAGAGTAACTCACAAGCGAGGGGCAGGCAGGTCTAAAGTGTGATTTGAAGAAAATATCGAACTGATCAGAACAGATATTGTAGCTCAACCACATACATCAATTCGGCATCTACATGAAAAGGTAGATCTTTTATATGGAACTTGCCAACGTATTCTTAAGCAAGATTTACATTTTCATCCATATCGTTTACAAGTCTTCCATGAAATCACCCTAAACGACTATCCTCAAAGGCTAGCCTTCTGTAATTTAGTTTCTGAACAATCTCAATAATAATGATGATGTATTAAGCAAATCCTTTTTTACTGCCGAATGTTGGTTTGATCTTTCGGGTACACAAATTTTCATAATATGAAGATGCGGAGTACAGATCATCCGCATTATTTTATTGAAACGTCTTTATATCCACAGAAACTTGGAGTTTGGGCTGCACTAAGCAAGCAACGTATTGTAGGACCCATATTTTTCGAAGGTTTCTAAATTACCGTCAAGAAATTTTAACTCCATTTATAAATCAATTGATGAATGATGAATTAATAGAAGGATATTTTCAGCAAGACGGGGCTCTAATTCATACAACGCTGCAAAATTTAAATTTTATTATGGACTTTTTCGACAATAGGGTCATAAGTATAAATACGCCTATTATATTCCCCCCTCGATCTTGTGATTTGACTCCCCGCCATTTCTTTCTGTGGCCACATTTAAAAAATTCGATTTTTAAAACTCCTCTAGCTGGTTTGGAAGATCTTAGATAAAGAATGGATAATGATATTGAAGAATTAAATAATACTCCGTTAGCATCGGTCCTAAACAATGTTATAGACTCAATGAGAAAAAGAGTTGCGTTATGTAGAGATGTTGGTGGTGGACATATTATGCAGCATATTCTTTGATTTTATTTAGTATTGTTACCTACTTATAATTGGACGGGATTCTGCAGAAAGGAACCAAACCACAAATATGTATTTTTCCTATTTATTAACAGTCGCATAGGTTGTAAAATACCCCGTAGATATTTGTACAGAAAATAACCAAACCACATATGGTATATACCGTCCTTTATGAGCGAAAGAACCAACCAACATGATCGGTGCAGCATGACAGCGTTCTGCAGAAAAGATCCATGTGGGTTGGTTCCTTTATGCAAATTCACTTAAGTTATTTTGCAGAAGGGAACCAAGCTACAAAAGTGAATTTTTTTAAAACAACTGTTTTCTTGAATTCACGGGACTTCCAGATTTTGAAATCGAACAAATAGTCTAGTCGCAACATTTTTTCACATTCACATGATTCACATTTCACAGACACTTTTAGTTCGCCGCAATTTGATGGTGGTATTATAGGTTTTTTGGGTTGCTGAATCCAATGGAAGTGGTCTGGAAGTCCAAATGTGGTGCGTTTAATTGTTATTAACAAATTATGATAAAATTAGGTGATTTTCAGGAATTATTAGAAGCCCTGTAAATAAATTGATGGTGTTAAGGTCTTCTCTGATGTATTTTTTATCGCTGAATCGAATGCGACCAGTCACGATTACTCAAAATATGTTCTTATTTTGTTAATAACAAAATAATTGTTTATTCGCCGAAAAGCCCGAAGTGCGTTATCTACAGCAAGTTTGTAGTCTTTTTCATATTATTTTTATACGCTAAATCGATTATCACTAGTCGTGATAGCTTAAACCATGTTCCAACTTTGTTATTAATAAATTATTGCAAAAATAACGGTTTCTAGTACGTTTATTCACGGTTTTTGCTCTAAATTTTAAAAAACCACTTATAATGACATGAAATTTGTCATGCACGTAGCTAACATGTCAAACAAAACAAGTTATATTGTGCCAATGTGTGCTTTTACCCTGGGGGTGAGTTTCAACCCGTTTCGGGGGTGGAAAAAGAAACTTTTAAAATAAGTCCGGAATTGGATAAACTGATTAATTCTAAGCAACTTTTGTTCTATACAGTTTTTCACTCAGTCAATAGTTTTCGAGTTATTTGCGAGTGAATTATGTTCATTTTTCAACAAAAAAACCAAATAACTCGAAAAGTATTGACTTAATGAAAAAACTGTATAGAACAAAAGTTGCTTAGAATTAATCAGTTTAAAGTTTAAAGGCTTCTGTTTTCACCACTGAAAAGGGGTAAAACTCACCCCCAGGCAGGGCCGCCGAGAGGGATGAGCGGGCCCCGGTAAAAAGTGAAGGGCGAGCCCCCGGCAAAAAGTGAAGGGCGAAATAACTTATTTAATTTTTATAGAAATAAAATTATTAATAATAATAAACATTTCAAATATAAATTTTATCAAATTTTGATTATATTTATAACTGAAAATATTTATAATACAGGTGCTTTTCGAATTTTCTGATTGGCAAAAATGTCTGTAATTTTCGAAAAATCGCATGATATTGCCAAATCATTCTCAATTCACAAACTTGATAGGCAGCTAACCGATCCTGTTTCATTGTAGCTATCATTGCCTCATAGCATTTTTTATGCGAAAAAGAAAACTAAAGGATCTTTTTTCTTCTGCGACTGTCACCGGTAATGTGCAAAATATTCTTAACGCAATAACGATTCAAATTTGAGACGTTTAATTTTATTAAGCAAATCTGTTGGAGAAAGTTGAGATTCACCAATATTATCCTTGTATATCGCTCTCAAATGAAAAATTTCATCTATCAATTCTTCACTGATGTCTTCTTTATAAAACTCGCGCAATACATATATCAATTTTTTCTTAATATTGTCGTCATCTTTATCTCGAAATATCCATAAAATATTAAATAGCGAATGAATTTTATTTTCCGCATTAAATATTCTGGTTAAATTGCTTATTATATGACAATATTAAAAAATATTTCTCAGCGAAATATTGCGCCATGCTCATAATTTTCAGTCGCATCACTACTAGGCAAATCATCAAAAAATCTCACAAGTTTGCGCCGTTTTTCTTTATTTGATGTAAATTCTGGATTTATTCCATAATTGCTGGTAACTAATTTAGATTCTTCAACATGGATTCTTCTGATTTTTTTGTAAATATTCTAGAAGCCCTGATATATTTTTAATCACCATATTCATAATAATAATAATAATAATACTTTATTCATCCTTACAGATTATTTACATAATATAGGACATGTCAAAGTAAAGAATATAGACATTTAAAAAATAGAAAAGTTAAAGACTACCTATACAATATAAACATACACACAAACATAGAAACAACATACTAAGACATAAATTCCGAGACACTATAAAAACATGACTCAATGAGATAAGTCTTCAATTTATTCTTAAATATTCTAACATCATCTGCCTCACTTTTTATTTTGGATGGGAGCTGATTAAAAAACCTTATGCCGCTATATTCAGGGCTTTTTTCAAACATGGAAGTGTAATGTTTAGGAGCCCTAAAGAAATCTTTTTGTCTAGTACGATAATTGTGTACATCTGAATTTGATGTCAATGAATTAATATTAGCTTTTGTGTACAGAATACATCTGTATATAAAAATTGAGGGAACAGTAAGTATTTGGTATTTTCTAAAATGGTCTCTACACGTATGTCCATATGGTAAATTAAAAATCAAGCGGATTATGCGTTTTTGGGCTATAAAAACTTTTGAGACATTTGTTGCACTGCCCCATAGAACAATATTGTATGACAAATGTGAATAGATGATAGCGTAATAAACATTAAGTATCTGTTCCGTTGTGAATAAGTATTTAAGTTGCAAAAGAGCATAGTATCCAGAATTAATTTTCCAACATACATGATTAATATGTGCCTCCCAGCTCATATTACTGTTAAGATGTAGTCCCAGAAACTTTGTAGTATCAGATAAAGTGATAAAATCGTTGTCGACTTTGATAGAGAAATTTTCCTTAATTGGAGTTTTTATATAAAATTGCATACATACTGTTTTACTCGAATTTACTATTAAGGAGTTTTTTTCGCACCAAGACGTAAACTCATGGGCTAAGGTATTGAGTTTTAACCTCAATTCCTCAGCATTTTCTGCAGATGTCGCTAAAGTCGTGTCATCAGCATATAAAAAAATATTTTCCGTACTCATATATTTGGGCATATCATTGATATAACAAAGAAATAACAAAGGACCCAGTATTGATCCTTGTGGAACGCCAAGATCAACGTCATACAAATCTGATTGATAATGTCCAATTTTGACATACATCTGTCGACATTCTAGATATGATTGTAACCACTTTAAAAAATTACCTCGAAATCCAAGGCCGTTTAGTTTACAAATTGCTACATTTAAATTTATAGAGTCAAAAGCTTTAGTTAAATCAAAAAAGAGGGCTCCAACAAACTTCTTCTGATCTAATGAATTATAAATGAATTTAAAAAATGTTGTTGATGCACTCTCAGTTGATTTACCCGGAAGAAAACCATTTTGATATGAACTTATTATGTTATATTTACTAAGAAATGACAACATCCTTTTATGAATGCATTTTTCAATAACCTTACACAAGACAGTTGGTACGGTAATTGGTCTATAATTTTCTAACATAGTTTTGTTTCCTTTTTTAAATATTGGGGAAACTATACCAACTTTTAAATCAGTGGGAAAAACACCCATCTCCACAGATTTATTTATTAAATCAGTTAACGGTTGAATAATGTATACGCTCATATGTTTAACTAGCTTTGTGGAAATGCAATCAATACCCACTGACATACCATAGTTTTATCTGACTGCACTGTAGTATTTAACTCCTGTGATTTATTGCTGTTAAAATTTTAAACATAATCGATTAAAGGTCATAATATTAAATATAGGCGAGTATTTTCTAATTAAACGCAATATGGACATAAAGTGAAGAGCAAAAAAACGGGAAAAATTACGTCTTTGGTCTGGTCGACGCCGGGCCCCTTACCTCGCCGGGCCCCGGTAAAATGTACCGGCTGTACCGCCCTCTCGGCGGCCCTGCCTTCAGGGTAAAATCAGACATCAGCACAACATCACTTGTTTTGTTTGACATGTTAGCTACGTGTATGCCAAATTTCATGTCAATCAAAGTGGTTTTTTAAAATTTAGAGCAAAAACCGTGAGTGAACGTACTATAAACCGTTATTTTTGCAATAATTTATTAATAACAAAGTCGGAACGTGGTTTAAGCTATCACGAATAGCGGCAATCGATTTAGCGTATAAAAATACTATGAAAAAGACTACAAACTTGCTGTAGATAGCGCATTTCGAGGTTTTCGGCGAATAAACAATTATTTTGTTTTTAACAAAATAAGAACATATTTTGAGTAATCGCGACTAGTCTCATTCGATTCAGCGACCAAAAATACACCAGAAAAGACCTTAACACTATCAATTTATTTACAGGGCTTCTAATAATTCCTGAAAAACACCTAATTTTACCATAATTTGTTAATAACAATTAAACGCGCAATATTTGGGCTTCCAGACCACTTTCATTGGATTTAGCGACCCAAAAAACCTATAATACCACCATCAAATCGCGGCTAAAAGTGCCCACGGGACCCCCTATGTTGTGACTAGACTAAAATTATTAAATTCCAGTAATTTCATATTAACATTTTTTTAGATTATACGCCTGATTATGTAATTCAATAATGGGAAATAAATGTTTGGTAACTTTGAATTCACTTAAGTTGTTTTACAGAAGGGAACCAAGCCATACAAATGGATTTTTTTTAAACAACTGTTTTCTTGAATCAAGCAGTATGTGTTAAATCAAATCTAATGCATATATTGAAGATTTTAATGTTAAACCATGATTAATTTTAATAGAGAATTTTGAATGTTATCGTAAAGTTTTTGGCTAATATCTCAGTTTTAACAAAGTATGGCTTGGATCCTTTCTGCAGAATCCCGTCCAGTTGTTTTATGTCTTACAATCTTTAAAATTCTTTATAAACCAATGATACAAGTTCAGATTAAAACAAAATATACGTAATTTTTTGCTCGGGTAGCTTTGATGAAAATAATTGTGGATAGCTCGTTAGATCCGCTATATTTCTCGCTTTGTAAATTAATATGTCCAAACACTGTGCACAATGTTTCATTGAGATGTCACATAATAAGTTGTTGAGCGGATGGGCGAAACATGACAAATGTCTTATCCTGCTAAATTGATTTGGGTTGTCCTTGACAGTGGCAACTAAGCAGACACACAGCTGTCAAACCATCGAACTGAAATACATTAAACTTGTATTTATTTGTTATTTTCTTAACAGAGCTTTATAAAATTAACAAACGTCAATAGATTGATTTCTTTTTTATATATTTTTTGATTAAATACGTGCCAACATAATATATATTAATCCTCTGTGACGATACATTGAATCCCAAATATCGGTATATTAGGTGCCGATATATCGAAAATTAAATAGCAATATTAAAAAATCGATACAATTTTAAAATATATTGAGGCTTAGCCCCATATACACATAATATTTATATTACATATATCAATGATTTGTAATAAACTCGGATACTATTAAATAGAATGAGGGAGATATTTTGATCATTAATTAAATAAAATTAATAGGTCATTTGTCTGTGTAAATTATTTTGGTAATAAAACATTTGTATCATAAACATTTTTGAGTAACTTTTGATCGAGTAAAGTTAGAGCTTTATAGGTTTAACGATTTTATTTTTAATTTAATAGATTAAAACAATTTTGTTCGGAATCTGTTACATTGTGGCATACAGAGCGTTTACTTTGTAATTATGTATACCACAGTGATGCAAGCGCTAAAATTGGCAACTTTGCTTATTATTCCACTATAGATCGGTGCGTAATCGTCAATCGCACTGTGATTCCAAATGGCGAAAACGTGGTCATGGACCTTTAAAAGCGTATATTGTTGATACACTTCGGAACTACTTTCGTACTTAACGGTTTTTGATATCGCTGATTACGAATCTTTTATTTTGTTTAATAAACGAAATGGCGGATCGAACATGGTGGAAAAAATTGAAAATATCAATCAAAACGCAATTTTTTATCAAATTTGGTATTTTAAGGTCGCTGATTACAAATCTAACGTTATTTTTATGAAAAACAAAATGGCGGATCCAATATGACCGAAAGAAATTCGAAAATTTTATTTTAAACGTATATTTTTGAAATTGCTGATTATCAATACATTTTTTTTTTAAGTACAATCTTTAAAACCTATTACGTGTACATACGCCTATACATACTCGACAATCGCCAGAATCTTGTAATATGCGTCATTTCACACTTTTGTATTCAAACAACTGTCAGCAATGTAAAGGCAGTTAAAGGCAGCTAAACCAATGTGATTCTTCTTACTGTAGATTGTTGATTGTAGATTTGAGATTAATAAACATTGATTGCAGTATTATGTACTTTTTGCATGTATTTTTACGAAATTTTGATTATTTCAAATATATTTTTACTGTTTATTCATTAACAAATTTTGTGCATTTATTGTTATCAAATCTTTAGTCCATTTTTATCTAACATTAATACATACTTGAAAAAGAAGAATCAGCTTTACAGCAAAAAAAAATGATAAACTACAAAACGTTTTACGGCGTTTTCAATAGTAGAACCTCGATTATCCGTCAGGGCATCGGACCAAGGGTATGACGGATAATCGAAAAGACCGTTAACAGAACATTAAAAAAAGTTAAAAATTGATATCACAACTCTCAAATTGTATTTTTATGTTTTGTTTGATAATATAAGAGGAATTTGTGTTCGTGTTATTATTGTTTAATTTAAACGTGGTTTAAAATATTCTCAAATCTTTGTTTGTTTAATTGATACTTCACATTTTGCAAGGGCGGAATTTCTTAACCTGCGTAAGATCATGCAATCTACTTTATTGGATTCTTCTTGTCGAGAATTAATACCACTCGATGAATGGTTGTATGTGCGATGCAGCTTCTCTAGCTTCTTTAGACAAATCTTTGTCAGTTGCAAAAGCATCATCGACATCGCCACTGTCAAATTCCAAGTTTGTGTCAGCTTCTAAACCTGTTTCGTCAGCCTCTGTTTTGCAGTTTCAACGATTTCATCATCTGTCAGCAATCGATAGCTGTTTGATTTCTCATCACAAATTAACCATTCGTTTATGTCATCTTTAGGCAATGAAAACAAAACAGTTGATTCAGCCATAACTTCATTTGTTACCGCAACCGCACTGTACATTTCAGCGAATTTCGTTTGGCTTATAGCAACGCTAAAAAAAAATGAATTAATGACTCAATTTTTTGCTTATGTACTCAATACAACTTATGTACGGACCCTAACGGTTAACAGAGGTGACGGTTAATGGAGAGACGGATAATCGAGGTTTTACTGTACGTCTTATAAAATAGAATAGAATAGAATAGAATAGAATAGAATAGAATAGAATAGAATAGAATAGAATAGAATAGACTAGAATAGAATAGAATAGAATAGAATAGAATAGAATAGAATAGAATAGAATAAAATAGAATAGAATAGAATAGAATAGAATAGAATAGAATAGAATAGAATAGAATAGAATAGAATAGAATAGAATAGAATAGAATAGAATAGAATAGAATAGAATAGAATAGAATAGAATAGAATAGAATAGAATAGAATAGAATAGAGTAGAATAGAATAGAATAGAATAGAATAGAATAGAATAGAATAGAATAGAATAGAATAGAATAGAATAGAATAGAATAGAATAGAATAGAATAGAATAGAATAGAATAGAATAGAATAGAATAGAATAGAATAGAATAGAATAGAATAGAATAGAAATATGCTTTATTGTCACTGAAAATTTTACAATTTTATGGACAAAGCTTACATACAGTCAAAAAATAACAGTAAAAATACAATTTACTAAAATTAGATAAATCGTCAATATACAGTATATAAGAGTATTAAAGTAAAGCAAAAACAAAAACAATATATTGCAAAATTTATATAAATTGCAAATTGAACATACACCAAATAAAATACAACATTAGGAACTAATAAGTTTAAGCTGTTGCATATGAAACCAAATTTTCTTAGTTATTCATTAAGAAATTCTTCTATTGAATAACATGGTCTTTTAGATAAATAGGCTTTTGTCATTTTACTGAACTTTGGGAAATATCTTGCAGATTTAAGTTCTTTTTCACTTTCACTGCCGGTAAAAATAATGTTGTACATGGCTCACTTGTCTCTGAGCTATGAATAAGAATAGATCCGGTCTGATTCGTATACCTGTGTATTGCGACTCTACGATAGTATGAGAAAACAACTGTAAACATGAAAATCCCTAAATAGGGACTTTTCATTTCTCTTATGTCTTCTTTTACATCATGTAGCCATCTTCCTCTAGCTCTTCCTCTACGCTTGGACCTTAGTGGTAATGTACAGACTAATTTTGAACTCGGATCCGCTAATCAACTTGCTTTTTTTGTCGTAGTACAGTAGGTACTACGTCATTACTACTGTCATTTACATTACTAGGTACTACTAGGTTTAAAAGTAAAAAAAAAGTTTAATTTCTCTTGCGTAATATTTATCGTATAATAATTTTAACTATATTAAATCTGTAATCATTTTAACTTTAGGTTTAAGTTTTAAAGTGTTTAACTTTAAGTTCTGAAATGACTAATTTACAATAAGTAAGTAACCTAATACGATTGTTAAAATACCGGCAAGTGGTTATCTGTAAAGCGGCGAATCAAATTTCTTAAACATTTTGAGATGTTAAAAATTTATCTACTCGTTTTCATAGTAACAGTAGGTAACTATGTCATTAAAACCACTTTATCAATTTTTTTCTTTTCTTAATTATTAGTTTTTATTGCATATTATCTAAAGTATTTTAATCACTGAACACATAGTTAGTTAAAAATAATCATTAATTTAATTAATAAATAATTTAAGCAATTAACAAGTAACGATTTTCCAGGAATATTCAAAAACTAAACGAAATAACCACCTGTATTTTGCAAATGAAATAATTTCAATTATTGATACTAGGTGACTTTATGCCGCCTACACTCTTAATGTTTACACGTCTGTAGATTATATATAGATTATAGTCATAAAGAATAGCTTGTTGAATTATAGTACCAGTATGTGGGAAGCCGGCAGTGTTGCCGTTTTAAGTCCGTATATCTAATTGGAAACTAAACGCAGTGTATGAGCTTGTATTAATTGTCTCATTGAAAATAAATAACAAATTATAAAATAAATGTTATTTATATATTGTTATATTTCTATTTGATATGAGAATTAAAATTTTATAATTATAAGCAAAATTCAAATTAATATAAAAGATCTTCAATTTTCTCAACCACGGGCATGTAAATTTAGAACAACCTGTATACAACAAATTATTATATTTAGTTTTTAAGAAAGTGATTCGAAGAAGCGGACGAAACTCGGTAACAATGCGCCAAGACAAACAAGTTTGAGTGACGCGGGCCATTATAGTGTTCGCGGAAGATTCGATCATTAGCCTACGCTAAATAAGACTCAGTGAAATAGATAATAGGTCATTAAGTTTTGTAAAAAGTAGAAAGTAAGTTTAAATTGGGAAATTATTATTTTTTCTTGAAATCCATTAAACATATTTAGAAAGATTAAAAGTTGGTATTGAGGAATACGGCGAATTATAATTTGTGGTGGAATGTTGATTTTTGAATCTGGAAGGGATATTTAGAAAGTAGGGAAATGAATGAAGATGAGAGATCAGAATGTTTTGAGCAGTCGAGAGGTGAAGTCCAGTGGCAGACGGTAGTGTACGAAGAGTGAAAACGCCGATATAGTTCCGTGAGTGTTGAGTACCTATCGGAACGAGAGGTAGGCCGAGTCGAGAGAAAAGAATCTCCTTGAGCAAAGAGTATCCCGGTGGCTGATTGAAGTGGTTCGAAAAAGGTAGAACACGACATCACGAGAAAAGCAGGAACGAGAGCGATACGAGGTAGTTTTCAAAGGAGAACATTACTGGAGGCCAGGACGAGTTTTTCATCGCAACCAAGGGTAGGAGGAAACGGGTTTTGTGTGAGGACATTCGCAGTTCACCAGATAAAGGTCAGTCTCATTTGTCAAGACATGAATGTATGGGTTTTTGTATTAAATACCACATTAAAAATTGAAGAACATTATCGCTAATATCAGAAGATTTTCATCAAACTTAAATCAATTTGTTGCTAATAAATCCTAATAGTTTCATTATTAATAAAAGTTTTAAATTGGAAACCAAAAGGAAATAAGATTCCCATTTTTAAATTTTTGTATTAAATAAATATAAGATCTAACAAATATTAAGCAGTAATTGCCATTTATATAAAATAAACAAAATTTTGATTTATAATTGTAATCCATATGTGTGTATTATTTTATTTTTTCCTATCCCGATTAGGAACCACTGAGAAATACTTAGAAGTCACGAAAGTAAGTAAGTAATTTATAATTCGCCCTGAGATTGAAAACATATGGGTATGTGATCTGGTTGATTAATTAGATTATCACTAATGCATTAATTAAATTAAATTACATATAAGAATATCATCACATATAAATAAATGAGATTACAACAATATATACTTGACATTTCTTAAAAAAAACGTTACCTTTAATCCTTAGTCAAATTCAGTTACTTAAATTAAAAAAATATGTTTGGAAAACAAAAATACATTTGTTAAAAGCTTTTAGGAATTAGAATGCGAAAGACCCAAAAGAAAATGGACTTGGCAATCAACAAATGTCTTAAACGAGAACGAAATTTATTTTATATTTACTAACAAAAAAGACGCTGTGTACGACGTAACTGTACTAAATCAATTTTCAACCGGAAGTGACCATAGAATGGTTACAGCCAAGATAGTCTTGAACGTAAAGAAGGAAAATAGAAACATGGTAACAAGTAATAAAAGTCTCACATTCACTGTGATTACTGCCAAAGGGTCATATCAGGAATAAGTATAGAGTAACCTACAGAAATATGTCCATGTCCAAGATGAACCCAATATTGAACAGTTTAATAAAATGTTGGTGGACGCCCTAAAGAAGGAACAAAAGAAGTGCCAAGACAAGCAACCAAGAAAAAATGAAAAACTCACAGAAGACATAAGAAACCTAATGCAAAAAGAAGGGACATGAACAGTGGTGGATTTAGGGGGGGCTAGAGGTGCTGTAGCACCGGGCCCCCAGGTTGAAGGGGCCACCAGAAGACCTACACATTTGTCTAAAATTACGTATTTGGCATTCTGACGCGCCGTCGTACTTACCCTACCAAACTCCTCTTATTTATTGTAAAAATTACTTTGAAATTATTGTTGTATTGACAATTTCATATAATCTTTTTTCTGAGAGAAAAGGAAATGAACACCCGATAACCACCCTTTTATGACATGACATACAGATTAGCAGGTATACTTTTACATCTCCTTTTCGGAAATCTTACAATACAATGCTTTTAAATCGCTCTGAAAGTTAAAGGTGTTTGACAAAAATAGATGTCTTTCAATGGGTGCCATAAAGTTAAGAAATGAAATATAAAATATACCTACTTTACCCTTTAAGCTTAACAACAAGTAAAGCTTTTGTTTACAACCAAGTAAAGTAGATGAAGAACGTCAAAGACGACAATTAGTAATTCATACCTACTTGTGTTGGCGTTAGATTTTAGTCATTTATCATTAGGTTGTGACTCGTGAGTTGATGCTGGTGAATTTTATTTATTCGGTTCGGATTAATTTTTAGTTCTAGTGTTTGTGAGTGCTAATTAATATTGTTTAAATACATTACGATTATACGCTTGTAACTACATACCTATAATGTCACTTAAGCAGCATAAAAGCGGAGCCGCTAAGCGAAAGGTGAGTTTATTTACTTAATTTATATTAGCTCAACTTTTAGCCTAATCAAATAAAAAAACATAATTTAATTCCGAACAGTTTTTGTCCTTTTTTAAAACAAAGTTTGGGCAAAATAATAAGATATTTTTGAAATAGATACGCTTCAGATGCGGCACAATTATTTCAACAAGGAAAAGCAGGTTAATTTTTCTTATAAATTGGTTTTTTAAACTTTAGCCTAAATTAATGATTACATAGAGGTTTTTACAATTTTTCTTTAAAAACCTAATGGGACAACCTTTAATTTGAGACTTTGTAAGTTCGTTTTCATGCGTAATTTATTTAAATAATTAACAATAAACACTGAATTATTGGTTTTTAAAAATAGGGTAATAGTCGGTAATACACACAGAAAAAAGCTTTTACAGCCTTGCAAGTTGCAATAAGCACGAAAAGTTGTCTTATGTTTTACATGTATTGAAATTTTATTTGATTGGTATATTTAAAGAATAAAAGCATTAAGTAAATTTATTGTTTTTGTTGTGACTCATTGTAACATTGTATGATTTAATAAAAATATATGCTTCAAAACATTCGATCAAAAAGCAGTAAATTTGCATCGGGGTTCGAATCTGTCTATGCAATTTTAATTTTTTTCAGGCAAAAGAAGAAAAACTTAGCAGAGTTCAAAAGTTACCGAAATTGACCATGTTTTTTAAGAACCAAGGAGAAAACAACGCCAAACCTCTGTTAGTTACGCACGATGACAAGGAAATAAATGATTCAATTGATGTTGCATCAACAAGCAAACCCCATTTGACAGAAAAAGATAAGTTGAGTGAAAATTCTAACAATGATTCTCATTTGGCAGCGTCCACATCCTCTGGGTTTTTAGTTTCTAATGATGTATCATTGTGGCCAACAAGTCTAACAGATGCATTTCAATCAAGTTGTGTAGAAAAAGGCTCAGAATATTTTCAAAACAATGATGGCGTGTATGTAGCTTCCAAGCGTAACTTCAAAACACAAAATAGAAGTCTCTCCGGTAAATTATTTCAAAAAAGAATAAGCAATGGAGAAACTGTACCTCGAAAATGGATCATGTATTCACCTTCAACTGGAAACATCTACTGTTTCGCGTGTAAGCTTTTTTCGGTAAAAAGTGTAAGTGCGTTTGCTCACCACGGGTTCTCAAACTGGGGTAAAGCAGAAGAAAGCACACTTTCTCACGAAAATAGTGTAGAACATCGCGAGAGTATGTTTTTATTGTTAAACAGACTTAATTTATAGACAAAAGCTTAGCTAATCAGTTTATTCAAGAAACTGAGTACTGGATGAACGTGTTTAGAAGGGTAGTTACGGTCGTAAAATTTCTAGCGGAAAGAGGCTTATCATTTCGTGGTAGCGTAGAAAAATTTGGTGATAGTAGAAATGGAAATTTCATGGGAATACTAGAACTAATTTCTGAGTTTGATCCTTTCCTTAAAACACACATTGAAAGGTATGGCGGTAAAGGTAGTGGACACGTGTCATATTTATCAAAAACTATATATGAATAGTTTATTGATATTATTGGCGGTGAAGTGAAAAACAAGATTATTGGTGAAGTTAAAAACTCTAAATATTTTTCTTTGATCGTGGACTCTACGCCCGATATATCACACACCGACCAACTTTCAGTGATTATTAGATATTGCTCTTCTAATAAAGTTCATGAACGATTTTTGACATTTTTACCTATATTTAGTCATACTGGTGCTTCTTTGACTAGTGTAGTTTTAGAATTTTTAGAACGTCATGATATTAACATTATGAATTGTCGCGGTCAATCTTACGACAACGCGAGTAACATGTCTGGGAAATACAAGGGACTTCAAGCCGAAATTAAAAACAGGAACAACCTTGCATTTTATGTGCCGTGCTTTGCACATTCTTTAAATCTAGTGGGTCAATGCAGCGTAGAGACATCTACAGAAGTATCTCATTTCTTCATGTTTTTACAAAAATTGTACGCTTTTTTTGCTAGTTCAACTCATCGGTGGGATGTTCTTACAAGAAAGATGCAAGAAAATCGTACAAAATTTACACTGAAGTCACTTTCGTCCACCAGATGGTCATGTCGAGAGGATGCTACAAAAGCATTAGAAGCTAGTTATGATCAAATTCACGATGGTCTTACTGTTATTCGCGACGATCCCGATGAGAAAAAGGAAACAAAATTAGAAAGCGGAACTTTAGTAAAAATCCTTGAGAAATTTGAAACTGCTTTTTTAACCGTATTTTGGAACGAAATTTTAAAACAACTTGGAACAGTTAGTACCATTCGTCAAAAACCTGGTCTGGATCTAAACACTGGCACACTTCTACTACAAGGACTACACAGTAGTATACAAAAACACCGTGAAAATTTTGAATACTTTGAAGAAAAAGCAAAAAAATTGAGTTTATACGTTAAACTTGATTATTCAAAAAAACGAGCAGATTCAAAAAAAAAATTTCCAGACGGGGCCTCTTCACATTTAGAAGGTTCAAACAAATTTAAAGTCGAAACATTTTATTTATCGATCGATACATTAGTGACAGAGTTAGACAATCGACGTGAAGCATACGGTTATGTATCTAATCTTTTTGCATTTTTTGGAAATTTTCGCACTATTGAAGGTGAAACATTAAAACAATATGCGCGAAATCTTATCGAAACGTACCCGCTTGATATAGATCATGCATTTATCGAAGAGATTATATTTTTTCAAAATTTTATTTTATCTCTTCCTAATTCCGAGAATTCTATAGTAACACCTAAAGACATGTTGGATATTATTATCGAAAAAGACCTTGTTTCAGTGTTTTCAAATACCTATATTGTTTTAAGAATATATTTAACTATACCTATCACGAACTGCGAATCCGAAAGATCATTTTCAAAATTAAGCTTTATTAAAAATAAATTAAGGTCATCAATGGGCGAGAACAGATTAGTTTCGTTATCGATCTGCTCTATTGAGAATGACGTATTGGGGGAAATTGATTTTGAAAGTGTCATAAAAGCATTTGTTGAAAATAAACAAAGAAAAAAAGCGTTACCTTGTCTTAGCCTTGTATCTTCTGCATGATTTTAAATGTACTGAAGTTTATATTGTTTTAATTTTTAAAGTGCCTTGTCAAAAAAGAGTTGGGTAGGGCCCTCTATAAGAATTAGCACCGGGCCCACTAATGAATAAATCCGCCCCTGGACATGAAAGGTAAGAGCACAACTAAGAACATGGCAGAGCTAAGGAATTTAAACAAAATCATTTCAAAAGCCTTAGGAAAAACATATTGACTTTAACACTAAAGGAAAGAGCAAATACTATACGACAAAACAAAAGGCTAAAAGTTCTAAAGCGAAAGTTAAAAAATAAACAAGAACATGCCATATATGAACAAGAAGAAATCCTGAAAATTATCTAAGCGCCGAGAAACCGCT
Organism: Diabrotica virgifera virgifera; assembly: GCF_917563875.1. NCBI lineage: Eukaryota > Metazoa > Arthropoda > Insecta > Coleoptera > Chrysomelidae > Diabrotica > Diabrotica virgifera. The sequence goes on from NC_065452.1 coordinate 46,964,719, forward strand.
CAAATGTGTATTGACGGGAAACTTGTCTTGAAAATAAGCAATGTGCGCGCAACTTGAAAACACTCAAGTGTACAACGAGCCTAAGAGTACATTATAGAGTTGAGATGACCACGATCACTTCCAGAGGTAGAAATAGCAGCAATACGAAATCAAGGAATAGAGAAACTTCCAGATATAACCGAAGAGGAAATTAAATCAGCTTTAAAAGGTATTAAGAACAACAAAACACCTGAAGAGGATGGCATTGTAAGGGAAATGATGAAACTAGGAGTCGAATGCGTCATAAAAGCCTTAAAAACTCTTTATAATGCCTGGCCACCTATAAGTAATCCTTTATATAAAATTAGATATAATAATAATCTCTCTTATCTCTTAGATATAATAATAATAAAAATAATTAATCTCTCCAAACTATCGTCACCTCTGCGAACCACGTGACCAAAGAATTGAAGAGTTCGTTGGAGACATATTGTGGGCAGCCTGTTTTTAATCTACAGTTGGTTTAGAATGGAAACGTTTGTCCTACGCACTGTCCAAGGTATGCGCATCATTGCACCACATCTCAAAGGCATCAATTTTTTAGTGCTCGCGTAAGCGAAGAGTCTAAGTCTCTGCCCCGTATAGAAATACTGAGAATACAATGGCACTCACCAGTCTCATCTTGATATTTTGAGAGATGTCTTTCCAAACTTTAGTTAGGCGATTCATCGCATTTTTTGCGATGCCAATACGTCTCCGTACTTCTGCTTCACAATTTCCATCGTTAGTTATACTAGACCCGAGATAGACAAAGCTGCTTACTATCTGGTATTCCTGTAACATCTTAGTCAGTTGAATAGTGTGGAATCTGTCGACCACCATAATTTATGTCTTAGCTTTGTTGATTTTCAGAACAACTTTATTGCTTTCGTACTCAACTCTTTGCAGAAGATCAAAGATTTCTTACTCATTAGCTGCTATAAGTGTAGTGTCATCAGCAGATCTTAAATTGGAGATTTTCCTACCAGCTACTGTCACTCCACCGGCCCATCCTTCTAAAGCCATCCTCATGACATGTTCACCATAAATGTTGAATAAGTCAGGTGACAACACATATCCTTGTCTAACACCTCTCTCGGTCTTGAATTGGTTTGAGAACTTCTGATCTAGTCGTACTGGTGCTATATTGGACTGGTACAGATTTTTAATAAGTGTCACCAGGTGCATTGTTGTTCCCATTTCTATTAAAATGGACCACATATTGATCCAGCTTACACAATCAAATGCCTTTTGGTAGTCAACGAAGCATATAATCATAGGTACTTGAAATTCTCTAGACCTTTCAATGAGTTGTCTCAGGTTCAGGATTTGTTCCCGTGTACCTTTACCCTTTACAAACCCCGCTTGTTCCTGAGATATTTGGTAATGTAGATAGGTTTTTAATCTGTTAAGGATTAGATTAGAAAGAGACAATTAAACAACAGAGTTAAACAGAAGAATAGGACTAACATGGACATAATATGAAAAACTGAAGGAAGTTTTTAGATCAGATATTCCCGTTTGCTTGAATAGGAAGATCTTTGGACTGTGTGTACCTCCAGTTCTAACGTATGGAGCGGAAACATTGACCCTTACTAAGAAAATAAAAAAATACCAGTGGCACAGAGAGCAATGGTGAGGTCAATGTTGAACCTATTCCGCAATTTAACCGAATGGAGACCATGAACAGGTAAACGAAACAGAGGAAGGCTACCTACACGACGGCCAGATGATCTACGAAAGTGACTAATAATTAGATGCATACTGCACAAGACCGTCCACTCTGGATACAAACAGGGGAAACCTATGTCCTGCAGTGGACTGTAGATGACCTTACTAACATAACTGCCTTGTTTTAACATACTCTCCCATCGACTCTATGTTTAATTCATCTCTTATAACATTGTTTCTTATCCAATCTCTTTTACTTACTCCCTGTACCGTACGTAAATATCTCATCTCTGTGGGCTGTATCTTACTTTGCTGTTGTTTATTCAGTGCCCAGGACTAGGGATGGGAAAACGTACCGGTTATAACCTAAAACCGGTTTCTTTCCTTTACAATAATCGGGTTTTCCGGTTTTTTTGTCCCGGTTATAACCGGTTTTTTCCTTTTAAAGTAATAACCGGTAAAAAACCGGAAAAGTGGAAAAAATACTGAATTCAGAGAAAAAGTGGGAAAATGTCTTACCCCCGTGCACTTTAAGCTGACTGAAACCAATGTAAATGTAAGTTATTTGGTATTGGCTATGACTAAAAAAACCTAACACCGGTTTTTGGAATAACCGGTTTTTTGACCGGTTATAATCGCCAGGTTAAACTGTAGGTAAAAAAAACCGGTATAACTGAAAACCGGTGTTTTTGTCAACAACCGCTATCCCTACCCAGGACTCACACCCATCCATAAGAATTGATCTATATATAGCCTTTATGGCCGGTATACACGACAACGATTTATCGTTTCGATGTGACTGTGCAGTTCGTTGGTGCAGTTTTATCGAACGTGTGGACGCAAATCGAGGCAGATTTTTGGTTGGTGGAAACGTTCGGTAGGCAAGAACAAAATTGATTCGATAAATCGTTATCGATCGCGGCTGCACAGTTTTATCGTAGTGTGTAGATGGAAGTTGGGCCAATCATTCAGTTCGTTCTCAAGTCTTTTGATTTTGATTGATTAATTGATTTATTAAACAACTTTATAAATACAAATATTGTTTGTAGCAAGTCAAAAATACATACATAGTATTACCTATATAAAAAAAGGAATACAAAACGTAAATTAAAACATCCCAAACAAGAACACAGATTAACAGAAAATGATTTATGCTTCTCAGCAGTAAAAGCATTGTTTCACCAGATATTTTTTTTTAATTTTTTCGAAACTATCCTTAGCTGTTTAATATTTTTTGGTAAAATATGTTTAGTTTGGTAAAAGACGGTTTTTTTTCAATTTTTTCTTCCTTTTCTTTTTCACAAGAAATTACTATTTAAAAGTTAGCCAAAAATTAACAAAACCTAAATATTATTGAAGATTTCAATGATATTTCCTAGGCCAGATTTTCAATTTAAAAATCTGAAACAGTCAGACTGTTTTCTTTTCAAAATATACCTCTTTGAATTTTTTCAGATTTTTTAAAGCAAAATTGCGCTTACAAAAAATAAAGTCTAAAAACGCTAATTTTCTCTATTCAAAAGGTTCTGTGGCCTCTGTGAAGCTAAAAAGTTTTATGAAGAGATGTTTTTAGCTTTGCCAAAATCACAATTCGCGAGGCTGACCGTTGCGGGGGCAGTTTTGACCATCTTATCCCGCTATAGCTTTTAGGTGAGAGTAGCCTCTCTTTTGAGAAGCCTATCGTTACACCACGGACTCTTTGATTTTCTTCTGTTTTTGCACAAAATAAATCAGGCTATCGCAAGCACGTCGTCGTCTTCTATCACGGATGACATGTATAGTCTGAGCATCGGCAGGGAACTGATGATCGATGTAAATTTTGGAGACGTCTGAACACTCAATGGACGTTCGATAAACTGCACCAACGAACTGCACAGTCACATCGCTACGATAAATCGTTGTCTTGTATACCGAACATTAAAAAAAAGAATGTGTGTGTACTTTGTAAGCACGTAAGAAGTTATACTTCTATTAAACTATATCTAAATATTAAACTAACTTTCTTACCTACCACTTTAAAAAAAAATTTTATTAAAACGATACCAAAAATTAAAAAAAAAAAGAATATGAATCGTCCGGGATTTGAACCCGGGACCTCTCGATCTCCGGTCACACGCTCTACCACTGAGTTATGTTCTTTTTGCTTTGACAGCTTACAAGATTTCTCATATATACTGACAAATTTAATGGACCAAGTGAAGTATACAAAAATATTTTAGATATACTTACTATTAATATAAGATATCTTATTCCCGAGGAAGACAAATCCAAAGACACCAAAATTATAATAAATAATACATTTACTAAAAACACTAATCATCATCATCAACCCGTACGCGTCCACTGCTGGACATAGGTCTCCGTCAGCTCTTTCCATCTTTCTCTGTTTTGTGCGGCTTGCATCCAGTTACCGACAATACGCTTCAGATCGTCAGCCGATCTGGTTGGTGGTCGTCATCTGCTCCGTAGTGCTTCTTCTCGTGGCCTCCACTCGACAATACGTTTTGTCCATCGGTTGTCTGACAATCTGGCGACGTGTCCTGCCCAATTTCACTTGAGGGACGCGATTCTTTCGACGGCGTCCGCTGTTTTTGTTCTACGACGTATTTCTTCGTTTGGGATTCGGTCCCTCAGGGAGACACCCAACATCTGGCGCTCCATAGCCCTCTGAGTTATGCGAATCTTTCACTAATATATCCTTTTAATAACTTATTTGCGCCTGACAGCGCTGATACATACATATCTTGAAAGATTAGCAACAAACTACATACTGTCTGTGTGCTCATGCGCCCAGTATTATAAAATTTCACTCTCGATCGTAAAGAAGTATAACTTCAAAAATTCTTCCACCAATTCCATTGGGTTATCTGACGACAATTTCATAGTCTGTATTAGGGTACATTATTTTAAATAACGTTCGTGACAAACCTAGTACCTAACGGAAATATCAATCTCATACAGAAGTAAAAACTTTAAATTGTATTCTGGTATAAAATCGTTTATTAAAAACTATCTAAAATGTCATCCAAATGGATTGCAAAACGTTTTCGTTCAGAACATCTTCAGTGCATTCTGCTGAGTAGTTTAAAACTAGCACACTATTTAAAGTGGTAACCCCATAATATATGGTTTACATATTATATATTAATAGAATATGGTGACTACAAGTCGATGTTGTTAGATTTAATATAATACATGCTCAAAGGGCAACATGCTTCCCTGCTCGAAAATGCTAGGTACTTGCCAGTTCAATGGGCACAGACCAACTCTGGGAAATATCAATATTGGAGACAACGAAGTAGAGCTGGTGGAAAATACAAGTTCCTTGGACACGAAATAAAGATCACAAGAGACAACCAAACATGCGAACTACGAAGAAGAATAAACCTATCATGGGCAGCCTATGGAAAACTCAAAGATATCTTTAAAAGCGATTTACCAATTTCTCTAAAACGTAAAACATTTGACCAACGTGTGTTGCCTGTGATCATTTATGGTGCCGAAACTTTGACATCGACAGCTTGTTACGGGTTAAAAGTTGCTAAACAATTAAAGACGATTTTTAATAATCAGATTGTCATAATGTTGCTTTATTGTCATAAGTACTGGCCTAAATAATTATAAAAGGTAAGCTTCTATATTGTCTTGAATATTAGTTGCTATCAAGCCATTTTTAAGTCCGAAATCATATAGGAAATCGGGCATGAAGTAGGCTTTAGGTATAAATTGCTACCTGTCTAGTAAGTGTCATCTCTTTGTCTCTACCTGTCTAGTGTCATATTTTGTTCACTTTTGATTCATACTTCATGAGGACAAGTGCTATATCATGAAACTGTGTAAGAATTTTAAATCAGAAGTCATCCTGAGAATTAACCAAGAAATATTCAACTTTCTGAAGTTTTAGAGTATCTTGCTTGTCAAGGATTTATAATTCTGGGATATTTAGGTCTTCATGACCTTCTCTCTTTTGGCCACACGCTATCCTTCAGGTAAGCCTTGTTTTTTAGCACCTAATTCGGTGTCTAAAGGGAAACCTTTGGTAGTTTTCTTTTTAATAAAATGTATACCTTCTGCACTTCTTGCATGCTGAAGTAACTATTTATTTCAGGCAAATTTTTCTTTTTCCCCAATTTATTTGATGTTGTGAGTTTTTTTGAAACGCCCTTGTCTAGGGCAGATATATTCTGGGAGAAACTACTAAGTCCCCGTGGAAACAAATAAAGGAAACTAGAGAGTTGTATGTTTTTCCCGTACGACATTGTCCACGTTGTAAAATTCGACAGAATAAGGTAGGATCCGACCAATTTTTATTTAAGAAAACGTTGTTTTACCAGTCTAAGCAGCCACCGCCATATACAGATACAGCAGTCGGATAACTTGTTTTTGTTTTTTTTTGTAGATAGTAACGTATTAGGTACATAGTTTTAAATAATTATAATATTAGTGTACGCTAAAATGAATATTCTTCGGGGCAAGCATAAACATTATTTTTGGGCTTTTTATCTCTTTCTTTTGTTTTTTTTTATATTTTTATTTACTTAAGATTAAATAATTATAGATATATATCGATTTTATAGATTTTTGAATAAGAATAAATAGTTTGTTTTGTCCGATTTTGATTTCTTTCGATTATATCTTTTTCTTTAATTTAGGAAATTAAAGTACTTATTTACCTTCGCTTAAAAAGAAATATAAAGTATAAAAACTGGTAACATCGGCGAAGAGTAACAAGCTACAACTTCTAAAATGCTGCAAATCGCTCAGAGGAAAACGGAAAGGTCAATGCTGAGTATATCGCTTCGTGACCGAGTTAGAAATGAAGACTTAAGACGAAGAACAGCAGTTACCGATGTAATTGCCCGAATTGCCACCCTGAAATGGAACTGGACCGGACACATTGCCGAATCAGTGATGGGAGGTGGACGAAGAGATTACTTGAGTGGAGGCCGAGGTTAGACAAAAGAAGTAGAGGAAGACCACCTACTCGTTGGACTGACGATCTCAAGAAAATGTCAAGAAATTGGATTCAAAGTGCTCAAAAGAGAGCACAATGGACAAAAATGAGGGAGTTTTATGTCCAGCAGTGGACTCAAAGGGCAGGATGATAATGATTTTTCCTTTTTCAGCTCAAGACTATTTAATTTTTCATTTGTTGGTTTATTTTAATTTTTATTTTCATATTGTTCTTTTTAATTGTACCTTTTTCAAATTTCAACTTCATAATTTCGTCTTTAAACTCTATTTATTCGTATTTCAATTATTTCTGTTCTATTTTAACTTTTCAAGGTTCCCAATATTTTTTCGAACTTTCTCCCAGATTTTCCGATTTGGTCCAGTGAGTTAATGGTCCTGTTTTTCCTTTTATGTAAAATGTAGACATCTTGTTTAATTTTTCTAGTTTCTTTTATTGTGAAAGTTTTAAAAAGGCCGTACTCACTCTTACTTTTTACGAGCAAGACAAAAAATCCGGTTCAACACTTCGAAAGATTATTTCCTCGTTTATAAAATTTGAATTGACTTTACTGTTTATACAGGGTGTTGCATTGGGAAGCGGAAATACTTAAATGGTAAATAGAGGTCACTGAGGCGGTTCTAGATATACTACATTTATTGTCTCACCGATTTTTATAACCGAGTTACATGTTTTATCGAATTTGTCAATTTGTTTCTGGAACCATACCTTTAGAACCACCTGGTATATTTTTTTTAATATTTGGTACACATTATGTCTCATTTAGATCCCAAACAACCCAACTACTAATCATAAGAGGAATCTAGGTCCGGATTAAAAAAAATATAAATTCATTGTAACCTTGAAACAACACCCCGTGTATTGAAATTTTCAAAATCCGTTTGCATATTTGAAAAGAGCACAACGACTGAGTTTATAGCTTTAATGAGCTTTAATGTTTTGCGCAGAAAATTGAATAACTTTAATTTTGAAATTATGTCGAAATTTTTAAGATCTCTTTTTTTGAGAATTCCAACAAAAATTTCGTAATAATTTCAGAATTAATGTCATTAAATTGTCTGCGCAAAAATTTAAAGCGAGCCATTAAACTTAGTTGTTTGTGCTCTTTTCAAATGTGCAAACGGATTATGAAAATTTCAATATACAGGGTGTTTTTTCAATGATAAAATTTCTTTATTAATATATTTTTTTATTAATCCGGACCTGGATTTTTTTTGTGATTATTAAGAGGGTCGTTCCAGTGCAGTAAATAATTATTGATTATTTTTAAAATGATTATTTATTCATTAACCTTAATAACTTACTATTTTAAATTAAATATATTATTTAAAACCTTCTCTTTAATCTCAGAGTTCTTAAAAATTTCAATATGTTTAATTTCAAGAGTAAAGTGATTAAATTTTCTGCACAAATTATTAAAGCAAACCTTTAAACTCAGTTTTTGTGCTCTTTTCAAATGTGCAAACGGATTTTGAACATTTCAATATAGAGGGCGTTGTTTCAAGGTCACAATTACTTTATGTTTTTTTGTTAATCCGGATCTGGATTTTTCTGGTGATTACTATATGGGTCGTTCGAATGTAGTAAATAAGTATTGATTACTTTTAAAATAAGTATTTGTTCATAAACTTTAATAAATTATTATTTAAAGTAATAATACCTGCTTTTTAATCTTAGAGTTTTTAAAAATTTCAATATAAATTCAAAATTAAAGTCATTAAAGTGTCTGGCCAAAAAACTGAAGCAAACCTTAAACTTAGTATTTTGTGCGCTTTTCAAATATGAAAACGGATTTTGAAAATTTCAATACACAAGGTGTCGTTTTAAGGTCAAAATGAATTTATATTTTTTTGTAATCAGGACCTGGATTTTTCTCGTGATTAGTACTTGGGTGGTTTGTGATCTAAATGAGACATATGTGTGCCGAATATCAAAAAAATATACAAGGTAGTTCTAAAGTTATAGGTCCAGAAAGAAATGGACAAAATCGATAAAACACCCTGTAACTCGGTTGTAAAAATCGGTGAGGCAATTAATGTAGTATATCTAGAACCGCCTCAGTGACCTCTATTCACCATTCAAGTATTTCCGTTTCCCAATGGAACACCCTGTATAATGTCTAAAACACTTACACAAATAATGCCTTAGCACCAAAAATTTTTGTAGTACATAATGTATCAATAGAAATCACCCAGGATCAAGTTTTTAGGTACTTTTACTAACCACGACCTAAAGAAAGCTTTTGATCTACTATTTCTAAATTTTCTTATATTTACCAATATTTTCAGTAGTAAATCACCTTCATTTATAAAGATTTATTTACCTTTCCTAGTATGGGGCTCCAAGTACCTACTGCAGCAACAGCCTGGCAAGGTATTCCAAGCCAGCCACAGATACCAGCTACACCCCAACAGATGACAGCCCCTACGGCTTCACTGCAACAGCCAGGGATAGTGTTCCCCATACAACAATATCAAGTAAGTAGTTTTTTCTTGTAGTGAATACGAATTACCGCTTGGCAAGCACGATTGCTTCTGCTCTTAAGAGTCACCAATTACAGAAAGAATGATCCCAGCTTTAATTATGATTTTAAACGCCAATCGAATATTTTATATTGATAGGAGAGATATATTACCTAACACAATTCAAAAATAAAACTGGTGAAATTGAGGCAGACAATAAAATTGGTGCAAATTACACTGAAAATACCATAATATAATACCGAATATATCATAAACTGGACATAGACATCAATGATACGCAGTTTGGGTTTCGCAAAGGCTTAGGAACGCGTGAAGCTCTTTCTTTTTCCACTTAATATACTAATACAAAGGTGCCTGAACGTCAATAAAGATATGTATACGTATTTTATTGACTATAATAAAGCATTCGACAAAGTACGACATGATCAATTAATGAAAGTCCTGAAATCAAAGAAGATAGACTACAATGAGCTCAGGATCATATCGAATTTATACTATAAGTAACGAGCAAAAGGGCGTGTTAACGAACAACTGTTAGAGGAAATTTAAATCAGACTTGGGGTGAGACAGGGATGCGTATTGTCGCCAATTAATTTTAATTCTTACTGGGAAGAGATCCTGAAAAAGATCCTCTTGGCAGTTAAACAGCTGGAATAAAGGTAAATGAAGTTCCCATTAACAACATTAGATATGCAAATGACACTGTCATCTTAATCGAAAATATTGAAGATATTCAGGAGCTGGTTGCCAGAATAGCGAAGTATGGACAAGAATACGGTCTAACAATGAACGTCAATAAGACAATATTGATGAGAATATCGAAAACTCAATGAAATAACGAGAATATTTTCATAAACGGAACCAATGTCGAAGGAGTAGACCAATATGCATATATTGAAACAATGATCAACTCCACAAATTATTACTTCCAGGAAATCAAGATCAGAATAGAACAGGCTAGAGCAAATTTTAACAAAATGAGAAAAGTGCTCTGCACAAGAGATTTGAAGTTGGAGCTAAGAGTTAGGTTGACTAGGTGCTACGTTTCCTCTGCTTTGTTTTATGGAATGGAAGCTTGGACCTTGAATGCGGCATCAATGAAAAAACTAGAATCATTCGAACTGTGAGTGTACAGACGAATTCTAAAAATATCGTGGACAGAACACGTCAGAAACTAAGAGGTTCTGACAAAGATGAATAAAGAAATGGAAATCTTAAATGCAATCAAAACAAGAAAATTGGAATATCTCGGACATATTATCCGTGGTTAGAGATACAACTTGCTTCAATTTATTATGCAGGGAAAGATTCAAGGAAAAAGAAGCATAGGTACAGATTGAGTTGATGAAAGGCGTACGTTAAAAGAGATGCCCTGTTCAGTCCACAGTTAGTATTCCATAGATATGACTTGCGATATGTACGGCAATGGATATGAGGAGGACACAATGACATTGAGATAACATCATAAAGTCACTTAAGAACAGAGAAAGTCCTGAACCAGACGATATCACCAATGAGATGCTTAAACTTGGAGGGAAAAAATTTCAGAACGAATTACTAACCTTATTTAAAAATATTATAGAAGAACAGAGAATACCGAGCGACTGGAAAAACAGCATAACAATAACCATTTTCATAAAGGGAGAGAAAACACATCCACAAAACTAGGGGAATAAGTCTGCTTAACAACACTCTCAAGCATTCACAAAAACTATACTGGAGAAGAACAGCAAGGTTTCCGGAAAAATAGATCCACCATTGATGCAATATTTGTTATCAGACAGATAGCCGAAAAATCCATAGAATTTTATAAACCTGCATTTATGTGTTTCGTCGATATGACCAAGGCTTTTGACAGAGTACGATTAAAGGACGTGTTAGAAATAATGGGAGAAAAAGTCTAAGCCACAGGCTAATTAACCTAGTACACAATATTAAAAGACAATGTAAAACACAAATAAAAGTAGGACATTTGACAACAGAAGACATAGTTATAAACACAGGAATCCGTCAAGGTGATTCAGTGAGCCCTTTCATATTTAATTTAATAATGGACAAAATAATAGAAAACCTTCCCAGAACAGCTAGATTTAAGATGGGTAACACATTCTTTAGAGTCGTTTGCTACGCTGCCGATGCTGTCCTTATCGCCGATTCTGAAGATAATCTCCAAAGGCTACTGCATGCATTTAATACTAAAGCTAAAGAACTGAATATTCTCATCAACACCGAGAAGACTAAGTGCCTAGTAATTTCCAAAGAACCGATAAGATGCAAATTAGAAATTGACTCCAAAACTGTGGAACAGGTGAGTCACTTCAAATATCTTGTAGTGGAAATAACAAGCTGTGGAAATCTCTCAAAAGAGGTCAAAGAACAAACAATGAAAGCAGCTAGAATCTCGAGATGCCTGAAAGAAATCGTATGGAAGAACAAATAGGTATCCAAATACTGAAAGCAAAGTGAAAATATATAAAACAACAATAAGACCTAATATAACATATGCGGCAGAAGACCAGACACAAATAGAACGTTACAAACGATGAGAACACGAAAATGAGAACACTAAGAAGTATACAAGGCAAAACTCTACGTGACAGAATAAGAAGTGAAGATATCAGACAAAACTGTGGAATAAGGACATAGGAAGGTGGGTCAGATAGAGACGAAGATATTGGAATAAACATATAAAGAGAATGGAGGACCGGAGACTCGTTAAAAGCGCAAAAACGAATAACCCAGTAGGTAAAAGACCAAAAGGGTAGACCACCAAAATGATGGCGAGAATGCTGGACCTCATCGTCCGGGCAAGCTGCCCATATGTACTGCTGCATTGTGAACTACCAAAAAGCTTTCTATACATTGCAAGACTGAAAAATTATGGATGTTCTAACAAAAACCCAAATGGATGATTGTTTATATATATATTGTACATATTTAGATATATTTAACAAAACTAACTTTTTGAACTCTCATTTTATAGAAATATTTTCTATGCTTTTTCGGTAAAATTGTGTCACTTTTCCTTATAATTTACCGGTCTTCACCTTTAGTATTTAAAATCAAATAGTGACCTTATATTGTTTATAACTAAGAAATGACGTTTAACACTTTGCATATTTTGTTTTATTACATATTGTTAGAACCTATCACCAAATTTATCAATAGAAATAGTTAGAAACTGTATGAAAGAGTGTCACGAAATAGGCATTTTATTTGCTAATTTCTCTTGTCTAGTTATTGTTAACTAATACCTCTATACTACTGTACTACTACATTTAACTGATTCAGGGCTGCATCAATAACAAACCCATATTATTCAAATAAATACACATAATGGCAAGCATGCTCTAGGTGAGTAAGCAAGGCTCTAAGTGACGCACGTACTTCTATGCCCTTCGCATTGACTGTGAAAATAATAGTCCCCAGTACACAGTCCTTTTTTTTTAATTATTACAAAAGTCTTAACAATGGTTTTAACTGCTTCGTTTGAGCGAGTCTAACACTTTCTGAAAATTTTCAGAGTGCGGGTTAGCCGCGTTTTCGAACGCGCAACACCTAAACCTGTAGCTCTAGCGCGGTTATGTTTTGTTATCGCAAAACTATAATTTTAGTATTACAAAATTAATTGCGCGGTACAATTTTGTTATTACAAAATTCTTCATTTTGCATTGAAAGTAAGTAATTACACTCTGGACCAAAATTAACCGGCCACCTTAAAAATGGGTTATTTTTGATGTCATATCTCCTAAACCTGTTGACCGATTTAAGTTATTTTTCCAATATGTTATAGCCTTATTCCTTGACAATATCGTTATAATAATATTGTTGCTAAACAGGTAAATTTTCATTGTATACCGGGTGTACGAATCAGAATGTGTTTTTTTTTTTTTCATAAAGTTTGCATCACCCTGTGGAATATTCTAGCATTTATAGAATACTGAAATTAAAACCTAACTATAGTCTCATGCTTTCTCAACATTTTGTTGTTTGATTAATTCGCTTATGTTGGATAATAAAAAAGTTAGGTCCTTTAACAATTAGACATGTTGTTTATCAATACGTGTTTTTAAAAAATTTTGGCAAAGTTTAAGGGGTAATTCTACGTGAAAAAATAATGACAGTTTGCTTTATAAACTTAGGTCCGCAAATGCTTAGTTTCCAAAGTAGGGGGTGTTTAAATTTTTCTGACAAACTGACGATTTATTTATTGCTTTAAAACCGGTTGAGGTATGCAAATGCAATTTGGTCGGTTTTATGACGTAGTTATTGTATATTTCTTGACATACAATTAAGAATTTAATATTCACCATTGGCGCGCATACGGGTAATATGAGCCATCATATTACCCGTATGCGCGCCAATGGTGAATATGAAATGCTTAATTATATGCCAAAAATGTGCAATAACTACGTATTAAAAGTCACTCAATTTCATGTGCATGTCTCAACCGGTTTTAAAGTAATAAATAAATCATCAGTTTGTCAGAAAAATTTCAACACCACCTATCTCGGAAACGAAGAATTTGCGGACATAAGTTTATAAAGCAAACTAATATTATTTTTTCATGCAGAATTGCCCCTTAAACTTTGCCAAAATTTTTTAAAAACACCCTGTATTGATAAACAACATGTCTGGTTGTTAAAGCACCTAACTTTTTTATTATCCAGTATAAGCGAATCAATCAACAACAAAATTTTGAGAAAGCATGAGACTATAGTTAGGTTTTAATTTCAGTATTCTACAAATGCTAGAATATTCCACAGGGTGATGCAAACTTTAAGAAAAAAACCCAGTTTGATTCGTACATCCGTTATACAATGAAAATTTACCTGTTTAGCAACAATATTATTATAACGATATTGTCAAGGAATAAGGCTATAACATATTAAAAAAATCACTTAAATCGGACAACAGGTTTAGGAGATATAAGACATCAAAAATAACCCATTTTTAAGGTGGCCGGTTAATTTTGGTCCAGAGTGTATAATTAATTACAAAAGATTGTCGATCTCTTGTCCGATAAATTTACAGCCTCGTGTCTTTAGTCCGACAACGTAAATATGTTAATTATGGCAGTTTATATTTTTCGATTACAAAATTTCGGGCACGAATCACAAGTGGTAGATTTGAGGGTCCTTTATCCAAATATAGCACTATCGGATAAAATTGGGTATTAGATAGCCAGTCTGATAAATTATATATTAATTTCAATTAATTAAGATTAAGATTCAAACGTCCGCCTATGGTGATTTTTCAAAGAAGTTGACGTTTTTCAATTCTCTAGTTGTTTCTACATCAAATTCGACTTTTTTGACTAATATCCATAGGCGGACGTTTGATACATTATTAATTTAACGCCAAACTATAATTTTATATTTATTTAATTTATTCATCAAAATTAACTGAAACCCAAACAAAATTAGTATTAATTGAATAGATATTTTTAATATCTTTCAAACCAGATATAATTTGCCATATAAGGTTCCGTTTAAAATTATCGGTCAAAGTGGTCCTTTAATGCCATCTGTCACTATTACGTCACCTGTTATAACTAGTTGAGAAGCCTTTGTCCGTTTATTTCTTGCCTCCAAATTTCACTATTATAAGTATAACCGTTCAAAAGATATGTACAATATGTTATGCATAAATAATTATTAATAAATTGAATAATTATTTAATTAATAATGTCACTTTGCGAAGGTTTATTAATGAGGGTTATCTATCCTCTTTCTTTCCTTGTCTAAGCACTTCTTCGGCTCGTTTTGTTGCGCGCGCTATGGTACTAAATTCAAAAATAAGGAAAAATAAAAAATTTCGTTTTTTTTGCGCCTTTTTTTGTCGGACACTTACTTTTTTTATAAACATGTTTTATTTGAACGTTAAAAAATTACAATTATGACTTCTGTAATCGCGAAACATTCTTCTTCTTCTCCATCAGCTGCCCTCTCCACTACGGAGGTTGGCAATTATAATGATGAATTCTCTATGAATTATAATAATGATGATGGCATATAATGAATTTAGTTTTGCATGATACGTGTAAAAAAATAAAGAATATCGTCTTTTCTTGCCAGTTTAGCTCACCTAAACGGATTATTGCTTTAGAACAAATTTGTTTCGAAAAAAAGCGAACAGTTTGTCAGACGCGATGAAATTTTAAATCTCGGTTAGTTTTATCTAAGCAAATTATCTCTGGTAGTTTTAGTATCTGTAGCAGATTTTCGTGAACAGCTTTTCGAAGTTTTTGATTTTATTATCGAAGGCGACGATTTTGAAAGTGGCTATACCTCGATCCGTGAAGCAATCGGTTTGAGAACTTTATTAAATAATTACTCTTTTAATATTCTTTTAAATATTTTTAAGATAGAGTTTGCCCAAGATATTCATTGTTGTTCAAAATCAGTTAACTGACATTATTAATTCCAAAAATAGAATACGAAAGCTGGTGCAAAATCTCAGAGATTTTCCTAATGATAGTAGTTTCCAATATATACGCAGTGACGTTTTGGATTCGTTTGATATTTCCGAACCATCCCAAAAAAGACAACGACATGATACATATCTCGAAAAACGAGTAGGTATATCTTGAAATTTTGGATACCTACTATGTATTATATACAAATAGATACTCGTTTTTCGAATTTTGAAAATTTGCAAATTTTTGACCTCTTTGACGATTCAAAATTTAACAGTTACCTTCACCAAAGAATTTCCAAGATATTTATTATTACAAGTTAGGTACTTAAAAATTATGCCGATCCAAATATTTTCAGAAGGTGGGATAAGTTACAAAATATGTATGTATAATTATATGTAGTAAGTACTGCAATTCATTACATCAAACTTTTCATCAATTTTCTTATTACCACCAATTTCTGCCTCAAATTCAAAATAATCAACACGTATTGTCGAAACACCATGAAACAAGAGAGAATGTCAAGTACATCAAATAAAAAAAACAGAAAACAACAAAATCTCCTATGATAATTTAAGTCTTTTAGTTTGATGGTATACCTATATTAGGAGACAAAAAAACCTTGCCGACCCTGTCTCCAAGGCCACGAGCCGCCACTGGCCATTACTTTCTATTTAAAATTAAGAGTTTTGTAATAACAAAACTGTACGGCCCTAGAGTAGCATTTTGCAGGTGTCGCACTCGACGATCGCTTTCTCTTTTTGTCCCTGTTTTAATAATTTATTTTAATGTAACGCATATAGACCAGGGCGCATCTGTAAAAATATTAGTACATTTGGACGTTGAGAGGTGACTCAAATTTTTTTGCAGAAATTGCTTGAAAATAAATCAAATAATAATATTTGAGTTATCCTCCCTCTCAAAAAGGTCCGGAACATTGTTTAAATAATCAAAATGTTAAAAACTTAAGGAAAAATTCGATTTTTTTCTTGGTTTTTTGATTATAACTTATAATTTCCGAGAAAGTATTCATTTCCGAGAAAAGTTGTACTGACATAAAAGTTGCGTAATTAAATTTCCTACAATATAAAATTGGTTAAAAATTTAAAAAATAGTCACACTTGTTGCAAAATAGCAATAATTGTGAAAAAAACATACAAAAACAAGTATTCACATTTTGCGTTTTTTAACCATTTATGCTACACTTAGGACCTTCATATTTCACCCTGAAAAACTTTATGATACAATAAAACAATTCTGTAAATTTCATTAAGATCGGTTCAATAGATTTTGCAAAATAAATTTTGCAATCCAGCTTTCGTAAAAAAAATTCATTTTTTCAAAATGTTACAGGACTAAAAATAAATCAGATAGCAAGTTGAAAATTTTTTTCCGTATAGAAGTGTACTGTACCTTTCATCTGCAATTTTGCAAAATTAAAATCGATTAACACCACGGCGTCAGGATTTTTTTTAAATAAACATTTATTATTGGTGCTACGCGCAGGACAGCGGATAGTTTGCTCTGATTGGGCATTCCAATGACCTTTGATAATGATTGATACATTTTAATTTTTATTACACTTCGATATAAATAAATAAATTTGTTTATTGCAAAATAAAAACACATACTCTATCCTTTGAAATAACACTTTTATTAGCAAAACTTTCTTTGTTCATATATTTTAACTTAAATAATAAAAGTTTATTATTTTTAAACATATGCAATTGTTTAAACAATATTTCACAAACAATAATAAAGTTAGTTTGATTTTTGTGGGATTAAAATATTAAAATACAACAAAATATAGAGTAAGAAAATAATATATTAGATAAAGATTGGAAGAAGTTTTGGTGGAAATCAACTTACGTGAATCGAACACCGCTGTCCTGCGCGTAGCACCAATAATAAATGTTTATTTCAAAAATTTTCTGACGCCCTGGTAATTAACCGATTTTAATTTTGAAAGTTGCAAATGAAAGGTACAGTACATTTCTATAAGCAAAAAAAATTTCAACTTGATATCTGCTTTATTTTCATTCCTGTAACATTTTGAAAAAATGAACTTTTTTTGCGAAAGCTGGATTGCAAAATTTATTTTGCAAAATCTATATAACCGATCTTAATG
Source organism: Diabrotica virgifera virgifera (assembly GCF_917563875.1). Classification (NCBI taxonomy): domain Eukaryota; kingdom Metazoa; phylum Arthropoda; class Insecta; order Coleoptera; family Chrysomelidae; genus Diabrotica; species Diabrotica virgifera. The sequence goes on from NC_065452.1 coordinate 46,982,409, forward strand.
AAATTTACAGTGTTGTTTTACTATATCATAAAGTTTTTCTAGGTGAAATATGAAGGTCCTAAGTGTAGCATAAATGGTTGAAAAACGTAAAATGCGAATACTTGTTTTTGTATGGTTTTTTCGCAATTATTGCTATTTTGCAACTAGGGTGACTATTTTTTAAATTTTTAACTAATTCTATATTGTAGGAAATCTAATTACGCAACTTTGATGTTAGTACAACTTTTCTCGGACATAAATACTTTTAAAGTTATAATCAAAAAACCAAGAAAAAAATCGAATTTTTCCTTAAATTTTTGACATTTTGATTATTTAAACAATGTTCCGGACCTTTTTGAGAGGGAGGATAACTCAATTATTATTATATGGGTTATTTCCAAGCAATTTCTGCAAACAAATTTGAGTCACCTCTCAACGTCCATCTCAAAACAGATGCGCCCTGGACTAATAATGTTTTGATTGAAAATAAAAATTACAGTTTTACAACAACAAAACATAATCTCGCTATTATGGAGCTACAGGTTTAGGTGTTGTGTTTGCGGAAACGCGTCCAACTTACACTCTGAAAATTTTCAGAAAGTGGTGACTCGCTCAAACGAAGCAGTTAAAAGCATTTTTGAGACTTTTGTAGTCATTTTCAAAAAAGGACGGTGTACTGAGGACTATAAGCTTTGTTTATTGTTGAAACTAGCTGTAAAATGACTGCTTAAAAACCGTTTTATTTTCTGCTTTCAGGCACAATGAAAAAGACACAATTGTCAACACACCGATCTAGTGATATTTTAAAAAAATTCCAACAAGAAAGATAACATTATCAGTAGAAGAAAAATTCGCGGATCAGTAATTGTGCCAAATTTCAAGTAGTTTCAATGAACACACAACTGTAGAAGTCCTAAGTCCATCCATTTTAAGTAGAGCTGGCGAGGACTAGAGCTGTATGAGTGATGAAAAATTACTGCACTGCCTAGGCAGAGCCTAGTACACGCCTAGCTCACCTGGTTTCACCACTTTGCATGAAATCTGTAATTTTTACGTCTTTTTGGCAGCTGGGAGAAGAAGATTGGCTCCTGGTATGATCCAGTCCACACAGATCTATCTGGTGACCTTCGTGACCTATGGAGTTCGTACAGTGTGCTCTACAGCTATGGATCAATTCAGTTTACTTGAGTTACCTGTATTTCGCGCTAGGACTGTTGAACACATCAAAAAATTAATATAGAATATAAGAATTTATATTTATAAAGAAATGCAAGCGGTTTCTATGTTTGACTTGTACAAACGCAAGTAGAATAGGAATGAAATTAGATAGGTTAGATGATAGTTATGTAATCCTGAAACACGAATCCTTATAGTACAGGCGTTCTCAAAATATTTACCACATATGAATTTTATTGAGGTGGTATAATAAGCAATTAATTAGTTAGATATTTACTTTACTACTTGAATACCACTATGATTTTGTTACTTATCTTTTATTGGGCTGTTAAAATTTTTTGTTGAATTTTTATATATTATGGCAAAGGTTTTGGGATATCCTGAACTAAAAAACTACCGTAAAAAATATCGGATCAGTTTACAAAAGATATTATCAAAAATTTCCTGTATATACAGATACCAGTCACTAATAAGTCTTATTGAAGCCAAATGTTAATATGCTTTTTCTAGTATTCACTCCTGATTTAATAAGGCGCATATTTTCTTTTTTTACACGTGTATCCTTATGAAAATGTAGCGAAATTTACAAGAATTTTATTTTTAATATATTTTTTAACAAAACTTTTGAATGTTTAATAAGAAATATACCTAATTGTAAGAAAAACATATTTAAAAAGTAATTTCAGCTAAAACCAAGTTGCCTACTTCACTGGATTCTTTTAGTACATTTATGTTATAAAAAACAATATAACTGAGTGTAGGCTTCCACATCCTGTATTTTGTAATGATATTCTGTTTTCAGTATTTGTAGGCCTTAGACGAACTAAGGTTGTGGCAAATATAACAGTGTGGGAGGTAGCCTTACATTTGAACAAGTAATTTCATATCGATTGAAAATCGTAACAATAATATTTTGCCCTTAAAACATCAGCTACTCTAGTAAAAGTATAGCTAAAGGTGACAGCCTGTGAAAGTTGCCAAAAAAATATGTTTAAGCAACAATGCCCTTCGGTAGGGATCCATGGAGGAGTATCACCAAGCCGCAAGCTCTTATCCCTTGCCGTACCGCTCCTCCATAGACGGATCAGACACCAGTTTATTCCAGACCAAATCGTAGATTCTATTGAATTTTATACTACGACGTTGGCCTTTTATTAATTTTAAATGACCTGGCTGAGGCTTGAACCTCGACCGCAAATCCACTAAACTTGTCGATCGACTGCGCCTCATCCAACTGAGACGTCATGACCGATATCTTTCTAAGCAACTTCATACCCTTTTAAATATAATGGTATGATTTTATAGATCATGTTTTACTAAAATATCTCTGTCTAAGGGTTCACCGCTAATTGTCCCGTAGGGTAAAGAGTCAGGTAATCAGGCGTCTCTTACCCTCTATCTTTCCTTTAAGTATCAGTTGCTGCAAAGGGTATTCTCCTCACATCTCCTTAACATTCTCCTCAGAAAATGTACCCTAAGTACGCAGTCTTTTTATATATTATATTCAAAAGGAAAGCTCTAGATAGTACGTCCTCATTTCAAACTTTATGAATCTGGCTATTCAGGTCCATGCTCCTATTTCATACATAGAACAGAACTTCAGACTTATTTTACTGTGCTTTTTATTTTCGTTTTAACATCTCAACTATCGTATAGAAAACTCTCCAGTCTCCAAGTATTTAAACTACTCTACTTGCTCTGTATCTTGTTCAGCTACGTATATTTATTTGCATTTAGAAAATCATTTCTACCTATAATCGTGTTTTTGGTCTTCTTGATATTTATTGTCAAACCCCGAGCTTAATTTGGAAGAGATCATTAAAAAAAAAACATTGAAAATCGTTGATGTTATTTGCCAATACCGCTACATCATGCGAATCTCGATAGGGACTCTTCCTGATAAATCTTATTATTGGTTCATGTTTTACGTTATCTAATATACGTGAAGCTAGCCTTTTTCCTTCAAGTCTATTTTTGAATCAAAACTTTTTAGTCTAGTGACTAACTTCTTAAAATTTCTTATCAAATGTTGAGTATTCTCAAGAAATGTTTAAGAATGGCTCATTAGGCTTAGTAGCTGGTGATCTTTACAGAATTTCGCACGCGTAGTCTCATGGATATCGCTAAAAAGCTTGACGATAATATTTCCATTAAGTAGCTTAATTGACAGATCCCTTCCAGATAACTAAAGAGTTAAAACAGGGAGATGGGCTGGCACCAACTCTGTTTAATATATGTATGGAATATGTCATAATAAAAATGTCCGTAAACCCAAAAAATTTATGGTTTAATACGTCTAAGCAGATTGTAATGTAAGTAGATGATGTAAACTTGATGGGAAGAACCGCAAGATACGGAAACGGATAATGCTTGCTAACAAAGCATATTCTCTCTGTGGTAGGTGTTTGGATTCAAAGACATCCATAGGGAAGTAAAGTTTAAAATATATAAAACCATCATACGGCCAATAGTAACATATGGCGTAGAAACATGGATCGTGACTGAAAAGACAATAAACCTTATTAATACTTTTGAAAGAAAGATAACGTGTGATCCAAAATTATTGTCACCATAGGTGGCTCTGAACGACAGAGATAGCTATACAGTGCATGTCTATTATTAATTCAGATATACTTTTTAGTTTACGTCAACTTTGACAGATACTTGTCAGTGTACGTACGTCAACTTAACTAAACACTATAATTGAACATAAAAAGTAGCAGATGAAGCCAAATTTTAACTTTATACGAATTAAATCTGGAAAGATCGCTCCTTGTCGAAGAACACCAAAATAAGATTAGTACGTGCCTTAATTTTTCCCATATTTAATTACGGATCCGAAACATGAACAATGAAATCGGAAGACAGAAAAAGGATTGACGCCTTTGAAATGTGGTGCTGGAGAAGAATGCTTCGGATCTCATGGACGGAACACAGAACAAATCACTCAATCCTCCAAGAGCTTAATATTCAGACTCGACTTTCCTCTCCACCGTCTTAAAATTTTTCTGCTATATTGCAGGAAGGAGTGATGATAATCTTGAGAGACTTATAATTTCGGAAAACGTTGAAGAGCGCAGAAGTAGAGGTCGCTCACCTACTCGATGGACGGATCAAGTACAGAAAGCCAGTGGAAAAACATTCTCTGAATCCATGAGGGAAGCTCAGGACAGAAGCCGATGGAAAGAGATAGTTGCTCGTATTATAGGGAATCACGACACTCAGCAATGAGAAAACGACTGAGGAGGAGGACGAATTAAAAGGTCTTGAGATTGGGTATCTTTTCAACGTGTTTTCAATCATTATTCTTTGTTTGGAAAAGTGATCATAACAACACTGAATATAGCCGCAATTGGCCGTGACGTCACACTCCAGCGGTCTTTCAGATTAAAACAAGACGTACGTGATTTTTTCCACGGATAGCTTTGATCCCAATAATTTTGGATCGCTCGTTATTAAGGAGGATATTGGGACCCATTTGCGACAATGGTATATGGAAAATAAGGTTCAACCACGAGTTATAGCAATATTACAAAGAACCCTCTATAGCAAATTATGCAAAAATACAAATATTGCGATGGGCAGGTCACTTTATAAAAATGGATAACGAGAGAACACCTAGTAAAACGCTTAGCGTAACTATGGTGGGACGTCGGCCACTCGCAAAACTAAGGAAGAGGTGGATAGACGAAGTGAGAACCGATGCTAAAGAGATATTGAGGGTGGACAACTGCAGGAGAGCAGCCAGGGACAGAGATACTTGGAGGCGGATGCTGGGGGAGGCCAGGGCCCGACTTGGGCTGTAGTGCCATAGGAGAGATAGCTTAATTGTTTTTCCATATATATTATTTAGTCCTGAGGCTTTTTTAAGATTACCAGCTATTTCCAGAAAATTTCCAGCAATTTCCAGAAAGTTTTCAGCTATTCCAAACGTCTCCGAAGCTGAGAATGATGGGATTATCTATTTTCGTTGGGAAAGAACACTTTCATTGATATGTAGATTGATCAGTACATATTCTGCTTGAAGTTTTTTAAAGCACGTAAATTTGACTAAAGTAAATCTCAATAAGTGGCAAACAACCACCATTACTTTCCTTATATACTGACTCTGTAGCTATTAACAGATTGGTCAAAAATATCTACAGCTGCCATTAAAGCGTTATATCTCGTGAGAAATTTTGATTGGATTACCGCACAGCAGCAAACCAAAGTTTGCCTTTGAAAGAGCCTCAATAGTATTGTAATTTGATGTTATTGTGACATTATCTTTTCATTTTAAAAAGACGAACCAGCTTATTTTGTCAAAAATATGTTGGATATATCCAGGATCTTGCTTTTTTATTGCATTCGATTTGGGCAAAAGACATTTTTACGAGATTTTCTCGTGTTTTGTATAGTGCTCGTAAGCCTTTTGCTTTTAAGTTTTGTTTCACATGATGCACATTAAGTCAAAAACATTCATAATAAAAATTAGTATTACTAATAATTATTATTACATAATAAAAAATAAATATACGTAAGAAGTATCTATCTACCCTCAGAGAAAAGCACAAAACTTTTAAAGTTTTGATAAAAGTATAACATAAAAATTAAGTATAAAATTTCCTAATATAATTTTAAATATATACCGTAAGTTCGATTATATTGCAAGAGGAGGAAATGGGGTAAATATAATATATTTTTGTCAATTTTCACATGATGACATCTTTCACATGGTCCATCCTGGCAACTGATTGGCAACTTCCGAATAAATGATATTTATTCGGTGTAAAATGCATCGCTACCTCCCGTACTATTAGACTATTAGACAGTGACCTATAAGCCCTAAACCGAATATATTCTTAAAATCCAACTCTCAACCAATTAAAGAAATTCAAAATTCGAACCAAAAAATGCATTATTCAGTTCATAATTCTTCTTCTTAGTCAGTAACTTGTTACAGATATCGGGATATTATGATTTCATGAGTTGATATGTTCGATGTTCCTCCAGTTTTCTTTATCTTCTGGCATTCTCTCCATTCTGACAGCGGAACGCTTATACCTGCGACAATGTGGTCTATATATTTTGTAGGGGACTTACCTCTACCTATTTTACTTTCGTCCTTTCCCTGTATGGAAAGTTATTATCGACTACCCGTTCGAAAAACATCATTTTTTTAATCCTGGATGATAATGTACATTTTACATCTAAATGACATTGAGTGATCAGCTATTAATTGCTTTTGTGCAGCAAATAAATAAAGTCAATTTTGAACTGTTGAATACTGAATGTAACTCTAAAATTAAATTTTAACGGTTAATTATAATTAGATTATAGCTAATACCTAACGGAGCCTTTTGTCAATATAGTATGTGAGACTATTATCTATTATGGAAAATAAGATTTTTAATAAATTGGTTTTTTTATTACATATTAGTAGCTTTTTGTTTAACCCTTTCGCGGACACGACTGCATGTTCTTCTTCTTCATGTGCCTTGTCCGTTGCGGACGTTGGCTATCATCATAACAATTTTAATTTTGTTTGCGGCGTTTCTGAATAACTCGATCGATGTTAGTCCAAACGAAGTTTTGAAGCCATGAGTGTCTTCTTCTTCCGGGTCCGCGTTTGCTTTCTATTTTACCCTGTATTATCAGTTGGAGTATATGATATTTATCATGTCTCATAATATGACCGAGGTATTCAAGTTTCCGATTCTTAATTGTGAAAGAGATTTCTTTTTGTTTTCCCATTCGGCGCAGTACCTCTACGTTGGTGGTGTGAGTCGTCCAGGATATTTTGAGGATACGTCGATACACCCACGTTTCGAATGCCTCCAGCTTTCTCATTAATGTTTCCGTCAATGTCCATGCCTCTGCAACGACTGCATATGCCAAGGGAAATTACTGTCTGCATATGCAGTCGTGTCCGTGAATGGGTTAAAGAATTATGAGCTCTAATAAGTGTCATACAGAAAACTTCGTATTCTAATTATTGTTCTTTCATTAGTCTGAGAATATTCATATTATTAATTGATCAAAAGACTCTAATAATGCCCAGCTTGGTGCTGGTCTTAACTCTGGTCTCTTTGGCAGAGGGGTGCGACAGGGAGATACCTTGTCGCCAAATCTATTTATAACAGTCATAGAGTACGCATTTAAACGACTAGAGTGAGAATCAAAGGGTATTAACATTGATGGAAAGACATTAAATTACCTCCGATATGTCGATGACATTGTTCTCATAACAGACGACATACGAGAATATAGAGTTATGCTACAACTACAGCAAGTAACACAGAGAGTCGGTTTAAAGATAAATTATGGAAAAACAAAAATAATGAACAATCTCATCCCCAATGAGCTGGGAGAAATCGAGAAATCGCCCATAGAACTTGTGGAAAAATATGTGTATTTGGGTTACGAAATAAGGTTAACACGAGACAACCAAACATGCGTCGCGTAATAATTCGCGGGACTAGCGAATAATTCGCGAAATGAAGATTGGATCGAAAAATTGAAAAATACATTCAATATTTTTCAAAAATCTATCCAATGACACTAAACACGACCACGACCACCCCACTCCACCCCCTGGAGGTGCGATGGGGGTAACTATAAAATCTTAAATAGAAACCCCATTTGTTATTACAGATTTGGATTTCTTACGTAAAAGTAAGCAACTCTTATTCGAGACATTTTTTAGAATTGTGGATAGGTGGCGCTATAATCGGAAAAAACGATTTTTTCGTGATACCATAGGTAATTTATAGAAACGGTCTAATATCTCGAGAAATACACTTCCAAATAAAAACCAAAAAATACGTCTTTTATATTTTTTAAGAACCTATGGAATAACATAAAACACGATCCTCCACTCCACCCTCTGGAGGTGGGGTGGGATGTAGCTTTAAAATCTTAAATAGGAGCCCCCATTTTTTATTGCAGATTTGTATTCCTTACGTAAAAATAAGTAACTTTTATTCGAGACATTTTTTCGAATTGTGGATAGATAGCGCTATAATCGGAAAAAACACTATTTATTAGCGCCATCTATTAACAATTCTAAAAAATGTTTCGAATAAATATTACTTATTTGGGAATTATATTACTTAAACTTATTTGGGGATAATATATTACTTAAACATGGGGATTCCCATTTAAGATTTTAAAGTTATCCCTCACCTCCATGGGGTGGAGTGGAGAGTCGTGTTTGATGTTATTCGATAGGTTCTTGAAAAATATTAAATACGTAAAAATAAAATAAAAATTTTATTTTTAATTCAGTTGCAATGCGAAGGCAAAACAATCTTACTTTTCAATTAGAATACGGAGCGCAGTCCAGTCCCTTGAATCGCGATTTTCGGCTCTTATCCATTGTTATGGAGAACAAGCCTACGTTCTTTCCGATGAGGCTCCAATAAGAGCCGAAAATCGCGATTCAAGGGACTGGACTGCGCTCCGTATTCTAATTGAAAAGTAAGATTGTTTTGCCTTCGCATTGCAACTGAATTAAAAATAAAATTTTTATTTTATTTTTATATTGGTCTTTACTCCTTCGAGTAACTAGGTCCATTTTCTGTTGGAATTTACCAGCTGAACAGACGGGGTCGTGAATTGTAAGTTTTTTGAATTCCCTCTTGTCTTCTTCGCTTCAGCATCCATTTGGCTTGCAAATTTTAGAAGCCTTGGAGGTGTTACCAAGGAAGTGGACCAATAAGTTTTCGATTTAAAAATCTTTTAGTAATATTTTAATATTTTCTAAATATTATTAATAATGCTATTAGGATCGAAAACTTCATCTATTGAATACGTATCTTTTGGTCTTTTATTTGGAAGTGTATTTCTCGAGATATTAGACCGTTTCTATAATTTACCTATTTATCACGATAAATCGTTCTTTCCGATTATAGCGCCATCTATCCACAATTCGAAAAAATTTCTCGAATAAAATTTGTTTATTTTACGTAAGCAATCCAAATATGTAATAACAAATGGGCGTTTCCGTTTAAGATGTTAGAGTTACCCCCATCCCACCTCCCAGGGGATGGAGTGAGGGGTCGTCTTTAGTGTCATTCGATAGATTTTTGAAAAATATTAAACACGTATGTTTCAGTTTTTCGATCCAATCTTCAATTCGTGAATTATTCGATCGTCCCGCGAATTATTCGCTTGTCCCAGGCGACGAGCTTCACCCTGGGCACCAGGTACCTCGGAGACCATTGCCGTCATGAAATGTGTGTTCACTGACCTCCAAAACCCCCAAATATAAGAATTGAACTCATTTCCGTCAATATTTCCTAAATTTTTCATTTGCCATCTCTTCGAGATGCACTTTGAAAATGCATTTTCTCATGCACAAAATTTTTTGCCGGAGATCAATTTAGTTCACAAAATTGCCTGACACTCTCTTGAATTGAATGCAAAAAGTTGCATGACGATTCATCTTACAGCACAAAACTCCTAGGTTTTGGGCTTTTTAGTGCTTCGTTGCTTCGTCTAGAAAGAGTACCTCCAGAGCTCAATTCTGGGATGAATGAATTGTTCCCTTATAGGCTGCGAGGGCTGTGTGCCTTGAATCTGTATAATCACTTGAATTGAATGGAATAGACTGACGAAAAACTGTTTATAGTGGCTTTGTTCCATTCTAGTTATTCTCTGGGATGTACACTTCAATTATTGGTTACTTCCATTAGTCCGATTGTTTCAAGCATTTCGCCTCTGCAAATACATCTGAGACCAAACTTCTCAGTTGTCTCAACTGTTTGAAGGAGCAAAAAGATCATATCGTATTACCAAGCTGAAAAATAATCACCTTTTACACTTTTTGTAATGCATTACATTTTCAACTTGATATGTAGGTTTGAAGTTCTCCAGCCTTCTCTCCACCTAATATACATTAAAATTTGAGCTGGTATATCTGGTACCTCACAGTTTACTTGGTTTGTTGGTATATTGCATTGGTTCGTCTGTGGTTGCCATGAGCAGTATACATATTGAAGATGGAGGTACAATGATTGTACCTCCATCTTCATCTGACGCAGAAGTAGTACCAGCAAATAATTTTTGTCTGTTTGTCCTTTGTCCAGTGGATGTTATGTTATATGTTAATTTTGCCACCCCAAATTATAAAAATGTTTATGACATTCAAGGATACTTTCCTGTTTTGACGAAATGACCCTGATGATGCTCTAGGAGCAAAAGTATACTTTGACAATATTTAATAAACACAGTGCTCGATACCTGCCTTTTATTCCTGCAAATTTCATATATTCGAGCATTTCACCACTTCCTATTTTAATATACAGTGATAAGCGTGTTAATAACCGGCAAATAACGCAATAGATGGAAAATATAATGCGTTGTGAAATAGAACGAGATGAAACTAGTAGAGGTGTAAAGTTATCGATACGAACGTTTATAAATTTTATAAAATTCTCCTGTCACAGTGACAGTTGTCATACTCCACCGATGCGTCTAAAGATGGGAAACTATGTAATATACTGTCATTTTATGGGTTCCTATCGCTAATTTTACACCTCTACTAGTTTTATCTCTTTTTTTTCATAATGTATTATGTTTTCCATCTTTTGCGTTATTTTGCCGGCTATTAGCGCGCTTATCACTGTATATTGACTGAATATTGACATAATATTCGGTATAATAACTGTAGTTTCTCTTTTGGTGGTTAAATAAACTTATCTGGGTCTGACGATGAGCATAATAATAATAATAATATCGTATGGCATTTTTGCCGGGGAGATCCTTTCGGACAGTTCCGGCGCCATTTACATCTTTAACCCTGTTTTAAGTAACTAGTGCCGATGTACACTAGCCCAGGGGGACCGACGGCTTAACGTGCTCTCCGAGGCACGGTGAGACGGCTCGTGTCATTATTGGAAATGAAAATGGTTTGTCTTTGGCAGAGCTCGAACCCACGTGCACTGGCGTATGAGGCCAGCGATTATGCCGTTACTCCACGGCCGCTCACACGATGAGCATAAACTCGTAGTGCTCGGAACTGGTCGTGCAAGGTACTACTAAACTAATTATGAATCAGTATTTTCTTTTACTTCTGTTAGCCTATTTTAAATGTTTTATTTCTACACGGAGCAGAGACTTGGACTCTTCGCGCATGCGAGCGCCAAAAAATTGGTCTTTGAGATGTGGTACTGGAGAAGAATGCTACGCATACCTTGGACAGCTCATAGGACAAACGTTTCCATTCTAAACCAACTTAAGATTAAAAAAGGCTGTCCACAATATGTCTGCAACGACTTCTGCAATTCTTCGGTCACGTGGTTCACAGATGTGACGACAGTTTGGAGAGATTAATTGTTTCTGGAAACGTTCCGTGGAGACGATCAAGAGGACGATCACCAATTAGATGGTCCAACCAAATAAAGAATTCAGCTGGAAATTCATTCTGCGAAGCTCTTAGAGCAGCTGAAGATAGATACCAATGGAGAAACATTATTAGGAATATTGGAAGAAATCACGATCCTCAGTAATGGGGAAACGAAAAGAGAGAGTGATTTTAAATGTGAACAATTTGCAGTTTAAGTACGAGCCAGTATAAAAAATCTCCACTATGATACGATTTCACGACTTTTGGAGGGGAAGAACTCCACAATAAAGTTCCTCAACTGTGTATACCCTGAAATCTAAAAGAAATTAGAATGCGTCATCTAAAACCACCCCATTTGACACTCAGACATCGTAAATCAAGGTATTGTCTGACTAAGGCAAGTTATATCCAAACAAAAAAAATTGGACACCAAATAATGCTCCTAGGTATTAGAACATAGTAGTTGCTACCAAATTATTGATCAATTCCAATAACGTCAATTATGATTGAATAATATGTCTAAAAATAACGACTTTGTATCAAAGTAAGAACCTAAGTAATATTACAAATGATTAATAATGTTTTATCTAATTATGTCCCTACCGAGTTTTATAGGTATTTTATATTTACCACTAAATAGTTGGCGTATGCAGCGTAAGAGTTTTTCAATTAGGACTTGTTTTAATTGCCAAGTTAATAAATTATAAATAATTTTCATATAAACAACAAATTATTAATCAGCAAAAACTTAATTCAGTTAAAAACCAATGAAAATTTCAGTGATTTCTAAATCTCGTTTGATAGAAGCATGTCACCAATAAGACATGAGTTAGTATGGATTCAGAAGACGCCTGATGAAATTTGTTTTAATAAATAAAACAAACAACAACTGCAGTTTATTTAGTTTTATAGGTACTACAGTTTTTGCACTCAAAGCTGGCTGTTGCCTACAGCCATCATAGGCAAGGTACATTCAAACCTCATTTTTTGTTGGATTTCTTGATTTTGAATAGTTATTGTACAGTTTTCAGTAGTATTAGTCATTGTTTTTGTTTTCTGAAAGTTCATTTTTAACCCTATATTTCTCGCTTCTGTATTTAACTCTTTCAGCATTTTTTTGGATTGTTATTCAGGAAGGTTTGGCTTTTGAAAGTTATTCAGGAATTGTCCATTGGTGTTAATTCCTGTTTTTTTTTTTCATTTCAACTTCTTAAACACGTCTTCCAGCCCTGTCTGATTCCTCTCTTAGTTGGTATTGCTTCTATGTTCTGTTGTAATTTTATTATAATTTTAGTTTTCCCGTATAAGTTACTTATGTTATTGATAAGCAACATATGAGACGATACTATATCATAAATAACACTGATAAAAGTAAAAAAATTAGTCACACATTTTGCTGAAATTGTTAGTAATTGAATAATAAATTTTGAAGCACATGAGACAAGCAATAGTTGTTATTGTTTTGTTTAATAATTCATACTATAGTTTTATTACCATTATAATTATTAATCAATGAAAATTTTATTTGTAATGTTTGTTTATAATAAAATGAATATAATTCAATAATATATATGCCATTAAATACGATTATATTAATGTCTGATTGAATTTGTTGTTTATAAGGGTTAATTTTCAGTTAGTGGTGTATGAAATGAAAATATGTGAAGTGGTAAAATGTCTACATTTAGGTGGTTACTTATATTGAGTATCAAAGTGATATCTAAATTAAGGTGGCTTATGTTATATTTATATACATTGAAATATTTAATTTAGTTAATTTTAGTGTGTTTTTCCTAGCTTTATATCGTTTTTGTAAATATTTACTATTAGAAAAGACACAAATTGTATTTTTGTTAGAAACCAAGAATTGTTATTGATATTTAGAATTTTTTTAAACATTTAATGGCGAAAAAAAGAATTTACAAGGAATATTTTTTCTCCAGAATATTTTTTATCTGCGTTTACTTCCCCTAGAATTTCTGATGACGGCAGCTATTTGTTTTACTCTAACTACATGACCTCCTATTTCTTCTTTCTTTTGCGCTGTTTTTACTCAGATTGAATCTTGACCTTACTCTTCTGCTTATCATGTTCCAAAAATGTTTAGTCAGATACAGATCAGTTTTCAGGACTTAAACTCGATTGGATCTCGAACTTACGCAGTCCCATACAACTAGCCACGTGTCATGAATGGCAAGGAATATGTTTTTAACAAAAGGATGCATACATACCCAGCCAGAAACTAATTTGATAAAAGAGGTTGTACACAGTAACTACACTCTTCTCGCCCAGAATAAACATTACAAGCAAGACCTCGGAGAGATTAAGAAGACATATTAAGGAAAAACATAAGGAATAAACAAAAAATGGTCTCATGTTTGTGTTTTCATTGTTCTGACGAATGATAACACCCAATCACAAGTGTTTTTCTATCTAAAACTAGCACATACATTATTTTATATGTGCTTTAAATGTTCAACTGAACATTTCTGAACAGTTCACTGGATTGTGCCCTATATTTTGAGCAATCAAAGAAAATATGCTCTAGGTAAAATATGTGATCTAGGTAACTTCAAAACTAAAAAATGTTTCGTTGACCAGACTACAAGAGTACAAGAGTAAAAGTCTACAAATCTTGGATCACACAAAACATAATCTTTCTTTAACAAAAACATTTTACCCTTTATAATAACCTTCTACATAAATTTCCGCATTTTATTTTGCTTCTACATATGAAGAGTTCTAGAACTTCTTGAAAAATCTCTGATCCAGCTAAATCCAGGCACTTATACAGGCAAATGTGGTACTTCTCTTCCTTTAGATTATATCGGTTTTGTATTTCTTCTTCGTTAGTACTCCTTAGGATACTTTTCTTCTTTTCAGTTAATTTTTTACCTGAAAATTGACCTTCTCTCCTTTGGACCTTTACATAACTGTTTACTTCGAAATAATAATAGAAACATCCTTAAACCATCTCCAGAATGCAAACTAAGGGAGTTACTTACGAATCATGTCTACATCGTACTTGGCATTACAAAAGTTTATACATTCTGTCATAGAATATGAGTTCTCAGTCACCATTAAATGTCACGAGAAGAATGCAGTTTTTTCCTTAGTATACTGGAAATCTGCAATAATAAATTGTTCGTGGCAGTATATTGCAAGATTGTGATGGATATCAATTCAGCATTAGCTGTTTCACTTTAAACTTTAGACTTAAAGCCTCTTTGAAAATTGAGACGTGCAATCATCTCTCATCAAGTTTATTCCCAGATTTACGCATGATTTCGTTACCCGAAAAACAAAATAATGACTTCTTCTTCTTATTCTTCTTATTCCTCTTCTGTTTATTTCAGGCGGGATACATTAATTTTTTGGCATTTGGTCATAAAATCTTTGCGTCATACCCTGCCTTTTCCTTTAAACTCTAATAAGTCCTGTTTATCTTCTGGTTCAATCCTCAATTTACCAGTCAATTCCTGCACCATTCACTTGGCATATTGCAATGTTATAGGATGTGTATGGTAATCCCTTCTTCCTTTTCGCATTTTTTGCACAATGATTCATTCATCTTATCTATTTTATAAAGGTATATTGGACAATGTGCAGTCACCATTTTGGTGACTAGTTCACTCTTTTGTTTATTGAGGTTTATCAAATTGCCCGAGGGTGTTTTAACAATATTCTTGATTATTGTCTTTATCTGGATTTGCCCTAAGTGGCTTTCCATTTCCTTTAATGATTTCTTATTAGGAATGTCTGAACCTCGTTTATTGCAGCATCTTTGGTGATACCACACAATGGTTTTGAGCCTACAAAGGTTTCTCTCGAGCCTTGTTTTGCCAACGAATCTGCTCCTTCATTTCCGTGCATCCCTTCATGTCCATGCAACCATAATACACTTTATTGTGTTTTGTCAGATTTTAGAGGAAATCTTTGCAAATCTCTCTCTAAAGATGCCTTTCTTGTAATATTTAAGGTTCCTATCATATTTGGATGCACTTGTCTTTGTGACGTGGTGAGAGGAGTCGCACAAGATTGCAAAGTCTTCCTTTTCCACCCAACTACTGCACCATATGTAACTGTCGGTCGTATCACTGATGTGTACAATCAACAGATTACCTTTGGTTTCAGCCACCAGGTACGTCTCCAGTTCCAGAATAGTCGCGTAATCCTGTTGGTTATGTTATTAATATGAGTCTCATAATGGTTTGCTCCTAGGTACCTACTTGAAATCATTGGTTCTTTCTAGTACCTCCCCAAATAATTTCAGTCCAGTAACCTTCCTCTAATTAGTAAAAGCTACTAGTTTAATTTTAGAAGGGTTCAAAAAGAGGTTTTCTTTCAGACACCATATGTATTCATTCACGATTTTTTCTATGTTTTTTAACATGAATGAAGTCAGACTTATTGACCTCTATGATCTTGCTTAGGCGTAATCTGTTTTTCCTGGTTTAAGAATAAATACCACCCTCGATCTTCTCCAAGTTGTGGGAATGTCCCATGAGCAAGGCTAGCTCTAAATATTTGAATGAGATGACCCAATTATTTCCAATCCCTCTTGGAGTAGCGTAGGAAACAGGCCATCTGTTTCCTGGACCACTACAGAGGTAGAACACAAACTATTAGACAGAAAATAGCAAAGGAACATAACCTTAGATGTTTATTATACCGGCCTCTGCAAATCCAATTCCAGAAACTGTTGAATTTGATACAAGATTTCAACGTCTACCGCAAAATATAAAAAACAGACAGATGGACATTTTTATTACACTGAAATTTACATAATACTAAGAAAAACTTGAACTTGAAGGTTAGAAAACAGATAACGCACACTTCTGTCACTGTCAACAGTGTCAACTGTCACAATATCCGTTTGCCACCTAAAAATTTTCAATTTTCAGTTACTGTAAAATATTTCCTAGTGCTGTTTGGCTTTCAAGCTGCCTTATATCACTAAAATAGAAAGAAAATTGTAAATTTACATTTAAACATAAGTTTAAACATAACATGTATTAAAGAATTTATGTTACTTATATCACCTATATGTACTTATTAATTATAAGTGACTTTAAAAGTTATCAGTTCTAAGCGATAAGCGACTTTTGTAAAAACATTAAAAATTTTAAATGACCGATGTATAAAAAATGTCTTAGTGTACTTAATATATCGTTAAAATGTCATTACATTAATAATAAATATATATATGTGTGTGTGTATTTATATATACATATATAGTACATTCCAGTTGTTTTGTGAGCTACCCTGAATAAGTCATTTTATGTTGGCGAAGTAAAAATTGCAGTCTGAAATACGTCATCCTTGCATTTTACATGGACATATTTGTATGTGAACAAAAACCTTGTTTATTAACTCTTCATTCACACCAAATGTCAGCTCCAAATAAATTCGGATTTTAATTTTAAACTGGAAGGTAAAATTAAACAAAATTTCAATTTTGTCCGTAATGAATAAATATGAGAGTCTGAATATTTTAAAATGAGGACTGACAACTACATACCTTTTATTTTTAAAGTGTGACAGTTCGAATAATTGTAAATCCGAGATGTAACTTCATGTTTATTTGTTAGTTACATGAAAAAGAATCTATAGGTACACTTTTATAGACCAAGCACATTAGCAAAAAAAGATAAAAAATGTTTCAAAACAGGAAAAAATTTAAATTTTGTAATGTAAAACGGCATGTGGGATTATAATACACAAAATAAATTATAATAAATATTTTTTTAATTTAAAATGCCAAAGTTATAGATACTAGAAAAATATTCGTGTATTTTCTACTAGTTTTTCAAAAAAAAAAAGTTGAAATTTTTTTCAGGTTTTTAAATGCCACATAGAACCTTCAAAATTTATCCAGAAAAATATTTTTAATATAAAAAACACTACACAAAATTTCAGCTTAATCAATCAAGTAGTTTTCAAAAAATAGGTTTGCAATCGAAATTTTTGAAAAAGGACACCGCACACATCTTATGGAAAATATAATGTCACTCAAATTCAATAAAATTTACGTGAATAGATTCGTCCCGAATTTACGATCATTTCTTATCATTGCGCCAACCCTGTATTTTGAATAATAAGAGCATTCACTCAAATGGGAATATACGTATGTCAAAGAGAGAAAAAAGATTTTGTAATTCGCTTACTCCATAAATCTTTCTGGGGGATTAAGGCAGAGGCTTACTCTTATCTTATCCTATTATTATTGATAATAAAGTAGGTACAATTTGGTCAGTTGTACCGCCTCTAATTGGCTTAAGCTAATGGTGAATAGACTGTTTTCAATAGCCGCTAGACTAATATTATTTATGAATGCCAGTTTTACGGACTTCAAAATGCAATTTTCGATAAAAATTTGAGTGACATTATATTTTCCATAAGATGTGTGGTGTGTCCATTAATTTTCAAAATTATGCAGAGCCATCAAAAAAGTTTTAAATTCTTTAATTTTTTTACATATAGAAGTGCATTCAAGCTTTCAAATAAATTTCTAATCACTGAAATCCCATAAGTAGGACAGTCTATAAATTGTCACCTTTTTTTCTACAATCTTGTTAAAGTGTGGATTTAAAACTTTAAAAATACAGAAAAATCGACGAGAGTCGGTGGAAAAATTGTACACTTGTTTAAAATTTTATTTGAATTTGAAAACTCAAATGTCCCTTTATATTTCAAAAAATTTTGAAGTATTTAAAACTTTTTTGGCTCTGCACAATTTTGAAAATTAATATCTTTTTGTGAAGTGTTTTTTATATTAAAAATATATTATCGGGGTAAATTTTGATGTTTCTATGTGGCTTTAAATACCTGAAAAAGATTATTGAAAATCATTGATTTTAACCCTTTTTTTTAATTATTTTTATGAAAGAAGTGAAGTGAAAGAAGTATATTAAAGTGTGTAAATGCTTTTTAATTTCCTTAGCTAAGCGCTTTCGACATAAAAGTCATCTTCAGAGCTAATGGTCAATATATAAAAAGTACCGGCTACTTAGGAATGTATTTTCTTGCATCTCATTAAGAAATTTGTAATTCAGGTCCACCGTACAACTCCGGCTGATGAAAGCTAGTTTTAATTTTTAGTTTTTCTATGGTAAAACAATGAAAACAACCACTGGGACGATACATACATATAAAAATTTTTTCCTGGTAAAGTTTTTACCCAACCATTTTGAAGTGATATGAGCTGGCTCATATCACTTCAAAAGCGACCAGTCAGTCGCCAGCTCATATCACTTCAAAATGGTTGGGTAAAACCTTTACCAGGAAAAAAATTGTATATGTATGTATCGTCCCAGTGGTTGTTTTCATTGTTTTACCATAGAAAAACTAAAAATTAAAACTAGCTTTCATCAGCCGGAGTTGTACGGTGGACCTGAATTACAAATTTCTTAATGAGATGCAAGAAAATACATTCCTAAGTAGCCGGTACTTTTTATATATTGACCATTAGCTCTGAAGATGACTTTTATGTCGAAAGCGCTTAGCTAAGGAAATTAAAAAACATTTACACACTTTAATATACTTCTTTCACTTCTTTCATTCATTTCAAGTGTGTACAAAACCTATCAGTCTTTCAACTAATTATTTTTATATTTTTTAAAATTATTTTATAATTATTTTTTCAATTTGGAATCAATTCTATATTGTAGGAAATTTAATTTCAAAACAAGTAACAAATGGGAGAAAAAAAGTTAAACTTTCCTAATTTTTTTCACAAATTTATTAATAAAAAATTTAGACCACCTTTTGAAGCGTCTGCATAGTGAAATTATCATTTCTAATCATATTTCGAAGCCATTAAAGCAACAAATAGGATTATATACGATATATCCAACCCAAAACAGATACCGCCTGGTTTATAAGGGTTTTCACTGGATAATACTCACCCAGATACTATTTCTGTGAAATAATTGAACTGGGAGCCAATTATATACAGTATTGGAAATATTTTTCGGAACATAGGAACTTACAATGCAATAAGTTATATTCATGATTTGCAATTAACCAGTGTAAATTTCTGTTTCATATTTAATTCATTTGTTCCACTGCACTGAACTAAGATCTCTGATTTGCAAATAACCAGTGTAAGTTTTTGAAATCTACAAGTTACTAGTGTTCAAGTAAAAGAGCAACACGGGTTCTGGCCATTTCGCCATGTAAAATCCCATAAGAAATCGCTTAGGTCCATTCTGGTCATTTTTTGAGCGTTTTGTGGTGGAGGCGCAACTGCTCGTCGGATCGTGACGTAAGAAGGCTCATTAGAAAAGGGAGGGGGTAGCGAATACTTTAACACAAAAAACAAACGCAAAGACATTGCCAAAATGGCATTATCACATATCTCCGTTGTTATTGGTCCGATTTTAGCATAAGAAACATCGAATGAATGGACATTGGTTAACAGAGAAAAACAAACATGACATTATTGCCAAAACAGCACTCTATCGTATCTTCGTTGCTATTGAACCTATTTTGACGTTTGAGGTGTCAAATTAAGGGGATGGGATTTCATCTATTTTAGTTCTTCATCTCAACAGACAACCTATAGCTTCTTCTCTCTCTCTATCTCTCTCTCTCTCTCTCTCTCTCTCTCTCTCTCTCTCTCTCTCTCTCTCTCTCTCTCTCTCTCTCTCTCTCTCTCTCACGAAACAATTCATGAATGATACAGGCGAGGTGTCGTTGAAAACGATATACCGTACAGCAGCGTGTAAGGTATTACTAGAAATAGAATATAATTAATCGAAGCACGTATACCATTCTTATAGTATGACCAAACCAACAAACATCCTCGACATAATCTTCTCGGATTGTTTCGTGAGAGTGAGAGAGAGAGATAGAGAGAGAGAGAGAAGAAGCTATAGGTTGTCTGCCGAGATGAAGAACTAAAATAGATGAAATCCCATCCCCTTAATTTGACACCTCAAACGTCAAAATAGGTTCAATAGCAACGAAGATACGATAGAGTGCTGTTTTGGCAATAATGTCATGTTTGTTTTTTCTCTGTTAACCAATGTCCATTCATTCGATGTCTCTTATGCTAAAATCGGGCCAATAACAACGGAGATATGTGATAATGCCATTTTGACAATGTCTTTGCGTTTGTTTTTTGTGTTTAAGTATTCGCTACCCCCTCCCCTTTCTAATGAGCCCTCTAACGTCACGATCCGACGAGCAGTTGCGCTTCCACCACAAAACGCTCAAAAAATGACCAGAATGGACCTTAGCGATTTCTTATGGGATTTTACATGGCGAAATGGCCAGCACCCGTGTTGCCCTTTTACTTGTTCATTTTGAACATTTGGTAACATAACTTTGCATCTAATTTTACCTGCTAGTTTAGGGTTACTAGGTTATCATCAGTTATCAGTTCTATTTAATATTGTTTACATGAGCATTTATGTGAAGTCACAGATTGATCAGGTTTGATTATTTCATACACATACGTCTGAAGTTGAAGTATCTCAGTATTTATCCTATTATAACGGGAATGTACTGCTTATATATGTACCTATATATGTATATATGTATATGTATATATGTATATGTATATATGTATATGTATATATATATATATATATATATATATATATATATATATATATATATATATATATATATATATAACAACCGCACGCTACTATTAAGAAGCACCACATATTTAACGGCTGTACTAGTGTCTAAGTGTAAAAGGAACCACTATCTAGGGTTCTTCATTTCAACAAATACATTTCTGAATGTAATACCATATTGTACAATTGTGAGAAACTGTCTTGTTACTGTGACTTTTTGACCCTTCAAAAACTGTATTAATGATCATATTTACATTTCATGCCTATTACTGTTTAATGTTTATTGTAAATGTTATATAGTGATTTAAATTAAGTTTATTTTATTCCGTTTTTTATTAAATAAAATGCTATTACTGTGACAGTATAAGATTTGGAAAGAGACACAAAACTTTTTATTAATTTTATTTATATTTTTACAATATATTTATAACATCACCAATGTTACTCAGAAATAACTTTGTAAACAATAAAATATTAGTGATAAAACTTTGTTATCGTTGTAAACTAATGAAAAACAGCTGTTTACAAAAAATCTTCAAAGATTCTAGTCAATTTCAAATGCGATTTTTAAAAGATGTGATTAATCTCTGAGCTTTCCTCTCATTTTAGTAAAGTGCTGAAAAAACTTTATTTTCATTTAAAGTCAAATTTAAGAGCAGCCTTTTTTGCCAAATCAATCATTGTGGGTTCTTTCATATACTCTGACCTAACATACCAGGATGAATGAAACATAAACCGACCTTTGATAATAACTTTTTAGGAAATTATAATTACATTAAATGAATTATGTCTTGTTTTTGACATAATTAGTTTTGTCATAACTTTCGTATGAGTAGCTTGAAGATTTCCTTTGACTCAGCCTAAATTCTTGCTTTGCTTTGATAGTGAATCTTCATTCCCTTGGATTTTTCCATGCTTCAACAACCAGCTTTGGGTTCCTTCAGATGCATTTCCCAGAGAAAATCAAGCAAATAGAGGGCTTACTGTATACCTGTTCCCTTGTGCTGTTATTGGTTAAGTAACCTTTTATGGGGACTTAAAGGTGGTCTTAGCTTGTGGAGCCCGAAACTGGTTATTCCGGTTATAAAACTAATTGGAAATTTTCTTCTCTCATTTATGTAACCTTGGTTATGGTTATGGTTATGGTAGATCGGGTCAGGGCCCATTTGTGTGCCCTTCAGAGACCTTCTAAGGCGGGACCATTGTACCACCCATGTCATACGGACTATGCCTATAAGGACCTGGCCCTCGACGTGTCTGGGACCCAGGGGATTCCAGGCTCCCATATCTGCTATAATCAGCAAAGGCTCCAAATCTGAGCTCTTCTTGCCGTTCCAAAAGTCTAATCTTTTAGTAACCGTGTGGTTTCGCAGAAACCCAGAAGCCTCTTTATGGATAACTCCTTCATTTGGTCCGATTGCCTAAAGGCCGAACCCAAGATCAGCCATCTTTGATAGACCAGTGAAGGGTACTTCTATAGACAATATGAGGAGGTTTCCTCTTCCTCATCACATAGACGGCACGTTGGCAATCCTCCAATCCTCCTTTATTTATTTTTCATAGCGTTTATTTTTTTATGGTATGGTCCTGTATTTGTTACGCATATATCAAACAAGTCGGTTTATATTTTAACCTCCCTCTTATTTATACCCTGAATAACTGTATAGCATTTATTTTTGATATCGTATTTGATTATTTATCTGTGTCTATATAATATCGTGCCAATCTCAATCGCTTTAATACTCTTACGTTATTTGTAGCATGTTTTTATAAATTAAAATTATCCCAACCCCGATACTCCTTGAGTAAATCAACTTTCTATGAGATTCTATAAATGAATTCTAATAATTGTAAACTGATAATACGTTGAGTCCAGATATATTGAAGGTATATTTTTTATATGAATTGCTTCCGAAGAAAAATTATAATTGGTGTAAGCTGTGAAATTTAACCCATTCACTGCCGATCGAAGAGTACGGAACTTGGCTAGGAGCCAGTTTATTTAACGGCACCTGACTAAAGTAACCGTATCAGTCGCTGACGCGTGAACGGCACCTGACTGAAGTATCCAGATCACGCGCTGGCGCGTGATCGGCAGCGCATGGGTTAAATATAGATACTTATTAGGTTAATACATTAGTAATTTCCATATAGTGACATTTTAACCTTGACGTCAAAACTTAGTGCTTGTGTCAAGTTTTTTAAAATGTTTAACAAAAAAACTAATCTTAAAAATGGTAATTCAACATAGTTTCAGCAAGTGTAAGTAAATCTTCAATGTAGAAAGGGTAGTACCGTTGGTGGAAAAACTGAAAGTACTGGGTGAAAATATTAAAATCATTCTGCATGTTTTTGATAAATAATTTAAAAAATTATCTCAATGTAAGAACCATATCTTTCGTGCTATCTTAATATAGCGAATATGAGATGGTACTCATTTGAAAATCCTTATTTTTTATTGACGAATCCTTTACTCCCCAAGAATGTGGTATCTAACTTGAAATATATCGAAAAATATGTCTACTGATGCAAAAAACTATCGACAAACTTACCAAGCAGTACCAATCTGACACAGAAAGAACAACAACAAGACCGTATAATTGCTGGCGAAGAACTCCAACCAGAGAACATGAAATAATTGGATTGAGTTGGAGAGAAGTAAAGCGAATAACAAGAAATAAAGGGGACCAGATAGAACTGATGTATTGAAATGACACAAAGAGATTGCGCTGGTCTAGCCAATTAGCCACCTTCCACTATTTGCTAAAAATTTAAATGTTACGGCCAATACTCCATTATTGGCACTAAGAGGGACGGCACCAAATAGATATCGAACAGAAGACTGGATCTCAGGAGATACTTAATAAATTCTCAAAGATAGAAGAATAAGAAGCAGAGGACATACTTATTGCTATAATGAGATCATCATCATCATCATTCAGCTCCTTATTTTGTCCACTGCAGGACATAAGCCTCCTCAGCACGTCTCCAGGAAGTTCGATCTTGTGCTAATTACATCCATCCACCATTTATTCTTTTTATGTCGTCTGTCCAGCGTGTTGGTGGTCTGCCTCTGATTCTTTTGTCCATGCGAGGTCTCCATTCTAACAGTGTTTTTGTCCACCTATCATCCTGCAGTCTCGCTATATGTCCGGCCAATCTCCATTTCAATCTGATAATTCTCTCTATGATATCTTGCACTCCGTGATAATTCTCTCTATGATATCTTGCACCGTTCTTTGCCTTATTTCTAAATTTCTAACTCGATCCTCAAGTCTTATTCCTAGAATGGATCTTTCCATTTTCCGCTGTGCTATTTTAAGCTTTGACACCCTTGCTTTGGTTAATGTTAGTGTCAAGTCCTTTGTACTTAAAGGACGTAAGTATTTGTAATGAAATAATACTCGATGTAAAATACTTTATTTTAAAGAATTATGCACATGGTTTCCATTTTCTATCGCAGTATTAAGTATGTGACAGCTGTCGTTCAGATGACAGTAGTACCAACCTACATTCATGGTTAAGGGAGTTTTACACGAACATAACACCTCCTCCCTTGACCATGAATTACAAAAGTTAACTAGAAGTAAAAGTACTTACAAATTCAGTCTGGTAACAGGTTTCCTTACTCTAGTGGAACGCCTTAAAATGGGTTCCTCAGTTTCAGTTTGAGCCCCAGGTACACTATTCGAACTTTCCATATTGTTTGAAATTTCGGATTCATCAGTAATCACTTCGGTAGGTGGTGGTGAGACACTGTGCTCTGGAATTGATGCCTCCCTCGGAATCAAATTGTGAGTAATGGTATCCGGAATGTAACATGTTGGATTATTTTGAGATGGAGTATATTCCCCAATTTGCCGTATTTGGTCTACATGACGTTTCCATGTTCTACCATCATCTAACTGAATTAAATAATGCAATAACCCTAATCTGAGTACAATAATGCCAAATTGCCATTTAGAATGAAAATAATCCCTCACGGAAACCCTAGTTCCTATATCAAAGTTTCTTAGACTCATATCAGTATAGGTAACTCTATCACTACATGAAGGTTTAAGTAAATCTAATCTATTCCTTATTTGTCTTCCTAACATAAGTTCTGAGGGACTTTTACCTGTAACTGTATGTGGGCTTCTGCGGTATTGCATAAGTAGCTTACATAATTCAAACTCCCTGTCATTTCCCTCACTTCGCATAGCCCTTAAACATTTTTTTAGTATTTGGACATATCTCTCTCCCTGTCCATTAGTTGCAGGATGGTAGGGTGCAGTAAATTTTTGTGTAATTCCATTATCTTTCATAAAAGTTCTAAACTCATGAGAGTCAAATTGTCTACCATTGTCTGTAACAAAAACTTTAGGAATACCAAAAGTTGTAAAAATTTTTCGGCAAATTTCAATAGTAGTTTTTGTAGTAGTATTTTTTGTGAAATGAATTTCAGGCCATTTACTGAAGGAATCTACCAATATAAAATAATAACCTCCATTGAAAGGTCCAGCGTAATCAGCATGCACTCGTTCAAAACAAAATTTTGGTGGCTCCCATATATGAGAATTATCTTTAATTGGGTTGTTCTTGTGCTTATTGCACTCTAAACAATTTTTACAAAGTGACTCAATATCCTGGTCTATGTGAGGCCACCAGCAATAACTACGAGCTAAAGATTTCATTCTAACTATTCCAAAATGTGCAGTATGTAATTCTGTCAAAATTTTATTTCTCAATTTAGTAGGTATAACTACTCTTTGTCCTCTCATAATAACATCAGATTGTAATGAAAATTCAGCTTGATTTATATTGAAGCTAAATCGTTTATCAACAGGTTTTCCTGTTTTTAACCCAACAAGTAATTTTTTTAAGGTATGATCATTTTTTGTATGAAAAGCTAGATCTCTAATATTTGTAGGCAAAGTTTCAATTTGATTTATTTCAAAAATATCTGGCTCATCATGTGTGAAATTTTGTTCTGATTTTATAGGTAGACGTGAAAGTGCGTCAGCATTGAGATGAGAATCTGTATTTTTGTAACGAATGTCATAATTCAAACCTTGTAAGAAAATTGCATAATGTTGCATTCTTGTTGCACTTAAAACTGGTAGGCTTTTATCAGGTGCAAAAATTTGAACTAACGGTTTATGATCAGTGAGCAAAGTAAATTTCCTAGCACATAAATAATTGTAAAATTTTTTTACTCCAAAAATTATGCTGTAAGCTTCTTTGTCTATTTGTGAGTACCTTTGCTGTGTAGTAGTAAGAGTTTGAGAAGCAAACTGTAAGGGTCTCTCTGTACCATCTGAAAAGATATGTGAAAGTACTGCACCTACCCCATAGGGTGATGCATCAGTTGCTAGGACTAATGGTAAATTTGGGTCATAGTGACATAAAACATTTCTAGAACAAATGAGTTTTTTTGCTTTGTCAAACGCAGTTTGACAAGTATTCGACCATTTAAAATTGACATTCTTTTTAAGTAAATTATTTAATGGTTGTAAAATTGTAGAAGTATCTTTTAAAAAACGTCTGTAATAATTAATTAGGCCACAGAAACTCCGAACTTGAGTTCTGTTTGTAGGTATTGGAGCATTTGCAATTGCAGTTACCTTATCTGCACTAGTAGACACACCCGTTTTACTCATCTTATATCCACAGTAGTCAATCTCGTCTTTGAAAAATTCGCTTTTATCCAAATTTATATGTAAATTATGTTCAGATAATTTCTTTAAAACTTGTTCAAGTCTTTGTAAATGTAAGGTATTATTTGGAGCTGTAATTCTTATATCATCCTGAAATATTGAAATACCATCTATTCCTTGTAGCATTTGCTCCATTAAACGTTGCCATTTGGCAGGAGCACTAGCAATTCCAAACATTAATCGATTTGGTTGAAATAAACCTTTATGGGTGTTTAATGTAAGTAAATGTTTCATTTCATCTTTTATTGGCAAGTGTAAGTAAGCTTTCGTAATATCTATTTTTGTATATTTGTCCCCACCTGCTAATTGGGAAAGTAGGTCATCTGGTGTAGGTAAAGGGTATTCATCCACTTCAATGCAAGGGTTTAATGTGATTTTAAAATCACCACAAATGCGTATGTCCCCATTTTGTTTAACTACAGGAACAATAGGAGTTGCCCAGTCCGAAAATGCTACTTTCTTTAAGACTCCCTGATTTACTAAGGACTCTAATTCTGCCTCAACTTTAGGGCGTAATGCAAAAGCTACAGGACGGGCCTTACAAAATTTTGCTTTAGTACCAGGTTTTAGATAAATTTCAGCCTCTAACCCTTTTATTTCACCAACTGACTTTTCAAATAAATGTTTATATTTATCTAACAAAGTTGCAATTTCAAAATTTTCATGTAGAATTGTATTTACCTGATGTAAATTGATTTCCAGAGCATGTATCCACTCTCGACCAACCAGTGAGTAGCCATCACCATCCACCACATACAACTTTAGAGTGTGCTTTAATTCCTGGTGCTCAACCTCCACTGAAACTAAACCTAAAACATTCAAATTATTTTTGCAGTATGTAGTTAATTTAACATCCGATTTTTGTAATTGTAATGCAGGAAAATATTTTTCAAATATATTTTTATTTATGATTGTAACAGCAGCGCCAGAATCAATTTCAAAATTTAAAATATTACCATTCACTTTTAAATTTATAAAAAATTTATCTTTGCAATTTCCAGCATTTACTTCTAAGACCTCTTGAGCAGAGTTTACTGAATTTACTTGCCTGTGTGAATTTTGTTGTGCCTTTAAACAAACTTTTTGAATGTGTCCGACGTTTTTACAAAAGTTACAGATTAAATGCTTTTTATTACATTTATCGGCTAAATGCGAGGTGTCTCCGCATCTATAACAAGCCCTATTACGGTTATTTGACATTGTAAAAGTATTATTAGGAGAGCTACTATGATTATTTACTGTATTATTATCATTAAATTTACTAGTGTTTGTATTTTTATGAAAACTTTTTGCTTTCGCATTTAAAACATTTATACTAGCCTGATTGTAATTATTGTTGTGAGAAAATTGATTACTATCCTTTTCTGAAGTTTCCATGCTTGCTGCAATTTCTACGGCTCGGTCCAAGTCCAATCCCTTTGTTTCTAATAGTCTGGCTTGAATCCTCTTTGACTGTAAACCAAAAACAAACTGATTTCGTATAGCACTTTTTAAATATGTGGAAAAGTTGCAGTTTATGGCAAGTTTCTGTAGAGAATGTAGGTATTCTTGTATACTTTCGCCTTCTGCTTGTCTTTTTGATTGAAACCTAAATATTTCAGCAATTTCAAGTGGTGCAGGGTTGTAAAAATTATCCATTAACTTAACTGTATCCTCATATGACTTGTCTTCAGGGACCTCTGGAGCTAGTTTATCGCACAGTGTATCGTATGCTTCCGACCCCATGTAATGTAGTAAATAGGGCAATTTCATTTCCTCTGGAATTTTAAAAACTTTGTATGCTCCTTCCAGCCGTTTTACCCACCTGGACCATTTTGTAGCTGTCTGGTTAAAAGGTTCAACGGAAAACTGGAATGTAGAAACTTGTGTAGACATTACTGGAGCTGTAGCAGGTGCAACTATCGCAGTTGTAGTCGAGGAACTCGTGTTTGTACCGGCTGTAGTTGGAACGTTGTAGTTGATGTAGTGTCTGTAATATTTGTATCCATTATCCTCGTCGCCAAATGTCAAGTCCTTTGTACTTAAAGGACGTAAGTATTTGTAATGAAATAATACTCGATGTAAAATACTTTATTTTAAAGAATTATGCACATGGTTTCCATTTTCTATCGCAGTATTAAGTATGTGACAGCTGTCGTTCAGATGACAGTAGTACCAACCTACATTCATGGTTAAGGGAGTTTTACACGAACATAACAGTTAGTGTTTCAGCTCCGTACGTAATGACTGGAAGAACACATTGATTGTATACTTTCCTTTTAAGGCTCAAAGGAATTTCACTGCTGAATATGTCTTTCAATCTGCCATATACTGCCCAGCCTAGACCAATCCTTCTATCTATCTCTTGGGTCTGATTGTCTCTAGAAATTTTGATGTCGTGTCCGAGATATCGATATTGAGTATCTGACTTATTGACTTATTTCTTCTTTTGATATTGTCTTCGAGTATTATTGATCCTCCTATCACCAAGTTGGTCATCATTTTGATTTTGCCTTTATTTATTTGCAAACCAACCTCTTCAGCTGCTTTCGCAAGCTCTGTGAGCATTTCGTTTGCTTCGTTGATGTCGTCAGCGATTATGACAATTTCATCAGCGAACCAGAGATTTTTGAGTTGCCCTCCGTCTGCGTATTCCCTTGTTGGTCCAGTCCAGTTTTTTAAAAGCATATTTTAAGACAGTTGTGAAAAGCTTAGGTGACATAGTGTCTCCTTGTCTAACACCTCTCTCGATTTTGAATTTGTTAGTTTCTTGATGGAGCTGCACAGTCGCTGTTGCATGTTTATAAATATTATAAATCAAACGAGTGTACCTGTAATCCATTCGACAATGAGCAAGTGCTGTCTCCATTTTATCACTTTTAATTATGTCGAAGGCTTTCTGAAAATCAACAAATATTAGTGTTAGTGGTCGGTTATATTCGACAGTTTTTTCTATCAATACCTTCAGTAATAGCAGGTGATCGTTTGTCCCAAACCCTGGGCGAAAGCCAGCCTGTTCTACTGGTTGGTAAAAGTCCAATTTGCTCTCAAGTCGGTTAGTGATCACCCTGGTAAAAAGCTTGTACATGTGTGACAGGAGACTAATGGGTCCGTAGTTTTGGATATTTTGTGGGGTCTCCTGTTTTATACATAATCACCATAAGGGCATTATTCCATTCACTTGGAAATACGCTGTGAAAAGGCATAAATTAAATAATGAGATACTCAGGATTATTTAGAGTTTATGTTGGATTTACAATGGTCATGATGATAATAATTATTGTCATTATGTGGAAATGAAAAGGTTTTAATTATTTAATTTTTCTCCAATTATAATTTTTCTCGGTGGCAATACTTTCGTAGTACACTTTGTCCTACATATGCATAAAAGTAACTTGATATGAGGAGCTTTATATTTTTCAATCCGTTTTTGGAGAGACTTATTGGTTTGTAAAACATTTGAAAATTGGTGGTGCTTTAGGTTTTGGAAAATTACTTTTAAATTTGTTGAACATAGAACGTGGTACCTAAATTTGACCAGATATATATGCATTTGCTAATGTAAGTTTATTGTCTGTGTTGTTATTGGAAACATATTAGACTAAGCTAGAGTTAGCCTAAATTTTTGTTAATTGTTTTCTTCAAATTTTAAGTTATTTAATAGATGAAAGTGGCTATGTCACTTTTACCTATTATAGGTCATAGGTTAGAATTTTAGGTCATTAAACCAATATCATAACACATAATTTATTAAAAATAAGCAGTGGTTATTCTTTTAGTTATACCTTGTAACAAAGTGTAACAAAACATTTTCTGTAACATTAAACAATGCATTAAAACTTTTTTCTGTGGATAAATGTTTTGAACATTTGACACACCGACTTTTTTTATATTTTGTCGGTACTTCACCAAAGAAAGGTCAAAATTATAGATTCTTTTGTATAGTACCTTTATACATAAGAAAAGGTTAATGCGATTAAATAGTAAGAAACTAACGCATGGAAAACTGGGAAAGCTCACTACAGGAGCAATGCAACCAATTTGTGGTAACCTCAGAAGACTCTGGCATATCAGAGCAACAACTAACATCCTCGTCGGAAGCTACAGCTATCTGAGAAAAGAAACGCCAAAATGTTTATTGTGTTTGTGTGTATGTACGGGGGTCCCACAGATTCTAGTATTCGTTACTTGTTCTAGTTTATCCTGGATGTTTCGTTGCCTTTATTAAACACCTCAATATCATTTTTCAGAGCTACAGTGTCTTTTCATAAGCTTTGAACCTCCTTCTGATACTCTGGGAATTCCAGTATCAATTCTTTCATTTTTTTTATTTCTTCTATGTGTTTTACTTCGTTTCTAACCTCCCCTTATCTCTTTTAATAGCAGATCCAATGCGTCGTTTTATTTTTTTTTTTAGAGATCTTTTTATTTTCATTTTACAAGTTTTTCGTAATTTTTGCTTTTTCCGAAGATTTCTTCTTTTTTTTCTTTCATCTCTTTCCCTTTTTTGCTTTATCCGCATTGCATTATCCGTTTATTTGTCTGTATTTTCCCGATCAGTTATTTTGTAACGGTTTCGAATTGCGTAAACAGTAAAGCCCACCTCGAAAGTTCAGAAGCTTTAATTCCATACTGGTGTTTTAGATTGACAACTTTAGTATTTCATTGATTAATTAAAAAATATTTCAGACTTACAGTTAAGATAGTTTTTAATTTTATATTTATGTCACTTCCCATGTGAAAAAGTTGCCCAATATTCCACGGAACGATTTTCAAACAGATTTTATTGCTACAACTCTAGAGGTGGAGTCTTATAAAAAATCTTGAGTTTGTACTGAAAAATAGCACAGGTCATTTATCGAGTTAAAAATTATCCTATCTTTTAAGTTTAACCAAACAACACATTTTTACAAAAATTCATTGGAATTGGTTTAGGGGTTTCAGAGATTAGCGTAAAGGAACATCCTGACTTCTGATAAATTGAGGGAAAGATGTAGCACAAATATTTGCTGTAGCACAAATATTATTTGACTTCATTAGCCTAACTCGATGTTTAAAAGTGGTAAAATAAACATAATAGAACTCTTTGGTGAAGGGTCGGTGAAGTACAGTGTGAAGTGTAAAATATAAAATTTGTAATTGATTATCACTTTTGTTAAAGATAGCACAGTAGTCAATTACAATTAGTAACCTAAGAGGCTAACCATACTACAATTGAATGTAAAAATTAAGGTAGAATTGTCTTAAAATATCATACTCTGTGATAGTATATTGTTGTCTAAGAACTATGGAAAAAAGAAAACGAATTATACTAATAAAAAACTTATATATACGATAACATTATAGTAGATTTTATATTTTTTCATTTTAGTTTGTCCTAATGTCTTCCGATTTAGTCTTGAGGGTACATCATTAGTTTATCCTCTGTATACAATACCATCACAGTCGGAAGGCACTATGGAGGATTCTCTTAATCGAATTTTTATAGGGCGGTGAGTAGATCATATCTCTAGCACACAGCAACCTAATCTATCAGAAAAATCATCAAATACATAACTCTAATAAATACAATTTCAATTTTTTGTGATACAAATTGTATATCATCACATCATTATATTCAAGTAAACTAAGAAGTCCAAAAAAAGGCAGGCAACTTTCACTGAAAAAAAGAACTATTTTTAAAAGAATTTCCTGTGGAAATTATAATTTTGACTTTAGAAATCAATATGAATAACTTCCAAAATAGCCGTGACTCGAGTGTTTTTCCAATTACCACTTCAAATGGTCTCTAACAGAGACAAGTCAGTACAACACCAAATTGACAAAGTAGTCGACAAACTGCAATGAAAGTTATCCGATTTGAAACATGTTAATGCTATTGTATAACTATATGAGGGGGTTAGACAGGGATGGATATTGTCGCCAATTCTTTTTAATGCGTACCCGGAAGGGATCCACTTGCGGTTGAAATAGCTGGAATAAAGGTAAATGGAGTTTCCATTATTATATATGCGGATGACACTGTGATCTTAGCCAAAAATTAAAGATATTCAGAGACTAGTGAAAAGAATAACGGTGTATGGTCAAGAAGACGGTATGACAATGAACATCAAGAAAACAAAATTTATGAGAATATCTAAAACTCAAAGAAATAACGAGAATCTCAGAAACGGAACCAATGTCGAATGAGTAGACCAATATGCATATCTTGGAACAATGATCAACTCCACAAATTATTATTACTTCCAGGAGATTAAAACTAGAATAGAAAAGGCTAGAGCGAATTTTAACAAAATGAGAAAAGTACTATGCACAAGAGATCTAAAGCTAGAGCTAAGAGTAAGGTTGGGTAAGTGCTACGTTTTCTCGACTCTGTTTTACGGAATGGAAGCTTAGATCTTGAATGCGGCATCAATGAAAAAACTGGAATCATTCGAGTTGTGGGTATATAGAATAATTCTGAAAATATCATGAGCAGAACACGTCACAAACAAAGAGGTTCTGACAAAGATGAATAAAGAAATGGAAATCTTAAATACAATCAAGACAAGAAAATTTAAATATCTCGGACAAATTACACGTGGAGAGAGATACAACTTACTCCAACTCATTAGGCAGAGAAAGATTCAAGGAAAAAGAAGCATAGAGAGACGTAGAATATTATGGATACGCAACCTGAGAGAATGATACGGACGTACATCAAATAAACTTTTCAGAGCAGCCGTCTCTAACGTCTAAATAGCTATTATAGTTGCCGACCTCCGTCGTGGAGACGGCACTTGAAGAAAATAACTATACCATTGGTACCTACGAATAGTAGAACTCTAAAAAAACGGAGCAAAAATAAATTTTAAATAAATACGACGAAGAATATTATGTATTATTTAAGTTATGCCAGGGGGCTTGGTGGAATTGTTTTTGACCAGGTAGCTCTTCAAAAAATTTTTACTCTGCAGATTTTTACCTATGTACTTATACAAGGAAGTTCTCTTGTGAAAAAAAAATATTTTATGACGAATAAAGCTTATACAAATTTAAATAGTTCTTTTCGAACTCCGTGAAAACTTTCTAAAATCATTTGTTTAGATACTTTTTACACCGATTAGCCGAATTTATTCCACCACGGATATTAAAATAGTGAATTATTAACAAGTGTGGTTTTAAATAGTGTAAAACTTTTGTCTTTTTTCCTTTTATATATGAATATTAACATAACAGAATTGATTGAGGTGGGTAAACTGATAGGCTTGCAGAACTGGAGCAAGGCTATTCCAATTGTTTAATGTTATTGTCGATTTGTTCTTGAGGAGTTCAGTTCTAGAGTTTTCGGCGATTAGACGTGAGGACTAAAGCTTATCGCTTGCTATACGCTACAGTAAATACAATAAAAAGAAGAAAGTAAAAGAAAAAACGAAAAAATATGCATAAAAAAATAGATAGTGACGATGATTATGTTTCAGAAGATAGTAGAATGAGAAGTCGAAAACTAGATGAACAAGATATTTTCCACAAGAGCAGGTAAATCTCCAGAACACCTACCAAACAAGAGAAAGATGATAGCAAAATAGACCAGCTTTAAAATTGATATAAAATTTAACAGAACACACAAAATCTCTAACAATGGAAGTGAAAGGAATAAAAGAAGACCAACGAGAAGGTCTATTAGAATATCGAAGATCTGTTATAACGTTTGCAACAAATTGATGCTTTTCCGATATCGAATTGCGTGTGTGCTAGATCAAAAATTATGTGATGGCTACGACCAATTTGAATTATTGACCATTAGGGAACATATGCCAGCTAACGGAGCCCAACCATTCTTCTATTCCATATAATGATATCTTAAATGATTTTATTTATTCACTGGGTTCATCATTACTCGTCTCATTATAATAATATACTACATACAAGCAAAAGATTCACTTTGAAATTGCGATGTTAGAAATTACAGTAGGTGCTGTACGATTTGTTTTTGTAGAAAAGTTGTCTTTCAAGAATTTCATCTGTCATTCTTATTTTATTTTTCAAATTTTTATAATGTTCATTTACTTTAATTGAGAATTTTAAGTTAAAATTCAAACGATGTTGCCTATGTTTTATCAACAACAGTTTTTTAGCAACAGTTGCTACCTAATGTCCGTTGAGAGGTAGTTGGGAGTTTCACATTGCCCTGAGCCAATTTAATCACCTTAAAATTTAAACATCCTATAATATTATCCTATATAATAAGTTCCTTTAAAATAAAGATAATTTTTATAAAGGATTTTTTTATAAAAAAATTATTTATTCATTATATCCCTCCCAGAATTGTGAAGCTAGGAACCTTGTTCTAGATTGATGAGAAGTATGTACGATAATATTTTTGGAGTCACTTGGTAGATTTTAATTCTTCTTCTACCTGTCTCTGGATCTACTACGTTTGATATAATCTTTGTTAGCACTACTGTTCTTTAATCTACATTTTTAGGTCTGTTTACTATCAGTATTACGCCCAGATATTTGACATAAGATACTTTCTTCTTCAAAGTGAAGAAAATATGCTCTCTCGGTCTTGAGCCTTTGAAGATTATGGCTTCCTTCTTCCATGTATATAGTATCAGTTCTCTCTCCTCTAGCCACATCCTTACTAATTTAAGGGCTGACGCGTCCTGTATACATTTTACCATGTTAGTGACAGGATATAGTTTGTCAATAACAGTTAGGTTGTGTTCAGGTTCAGCCCTTTTGTGCTGCTTTTATAAACTCCCAGTTGCTCCCCTTTTGGCAAGTTCATCAGCTCTTTTATTGACATTTATTCTCGTTTGGCCTAGGACCAATACCGATGTTACACTGTTATGTTCCGACAGTCTATGTAGTTCTTCTAGGTAATCTTGTATTAACCTAGATTCTACCTTAGAGCTCCTTAGAGCCCTATAGTCGCCCCATAGTCGACTATTTGTGCGTCTTGATCCACAATCCCAAGTAATGACAGGAAAAAACAGTCTTACAATGTTTGACTGGCATTAAAGTAGTAAACCGTTTGACATCTTCCTTCAAAAGAATCGTCAGCATAAAGCCTTCTTCCAATGGTCAATTCAATAATATTTACGTTCTTCAGTTTATCTCACAGCAAAACCCACAGAATTTGTTCTATCCCACAAAAAGGTTCTAACACATTTCAATAAATGACAGCTAACACTTCTTCAAAAGCAAATTACTCAGTGTACAATACTGGGAGTGGCAGTACCAAATACATATAATCTTTGGACATTGTGATTTTAAAATGGTCTAAAAATTTTAATCGCCAGTATATCAAATATCTCACATTTTTGTGTATACTTTGCTTTAAATATGATGAATAACGGATGGATCACAGTAGGTTACGTTGGGTACGTTAGTTGTGGTGGAAGCGTCAGATTCTACAATTGTAAAAGTGAACCATGTAGTGAAAATTATTAGAAAAGCTGCGATATACAGTGTGTAGCCGATAGTACCTATTTTTTGTTAATTATTTATATTGTGTCTACCCTAACAAAACTATACATCCTCGAAACTGATTATCGTACTGCTATAACCAAACAATGATAGAAAATATTTGAGAAGAATACTAAACGCGAGTGCTAGCTGAAGTGATAGCGACATTACATTCACCGATAGCTTCCACAAAATTTTAACTCAAAGTTAAATTCAAAACTGTCACTAGTGTGAGTGACATATCATTTTTAAAAGTTTGATATCATTTTACAAAGTTTCAAGAGTCGAACATCCAGCTTAATGTAGTAACATCACATAAGCGACAAAATTTTGTATGCCGTATTCAAAAGGTTTCAAAGTTGGTAGCTCAGTTTCCTCCTTTTCTAGTTCTTCATGATCTCTACATTCAGCCCTACATTTTCCATTAATATAGGTAGCATACTAAAGTGTGTCTGTCATCTTTTTAGTGTGTCACTTCTACTCCCTCATTCAAAAGAATTCCATTACGAGCCTTGACTTGGTTGGATTTTGGCTTCAAAACTGTTCTTTTTGTATTAACTCGTTTGTAAAATTTTCTGTTTGTGTTCTTTATTTAAATTTACCATTTCTTCGAACGTTTTATTGATTTGGTTTGGCTTTTTCTCTTGTAGCTTTTGTTTTTGTCTCTTCTCTTTACTAAAATTATTCAACATTGTTCTTAGTCTTTTATGTTGATCATTTTCAGATACCTGTTATACTCTTTGGTTAACCGTTTCCATTCCGCATCAGATCACTTGTTTCAATCAAGTTTCAGCAGTGGCGGTACGTAGTTTATTTGATTATGGGTTTGTTCAAAGATGCTGCAAAATTCTCGTCCCATTATCATTGCATTATTTGTGTATGCTCTAAAATCCTATAGTTAGTCTGTACATCTCTTCTTCCCCTACCTTGGAGTTTATGTTCCCAATAATCAACTTAACATCGTTATTATGAGACTATTTATATGTTTATCCCAATTCCTCAGAGACTTCTTCTTTCTCCGTGTCTGCTTTATCTTGGGTGGGGGGCATGTGCATTTATGGAACTTTAGTTAAATAATGTCTCACCTATTCTCTCTTTTGCTGACGACAAAGCCTACACCAAAGGCAAAGGTTTGTTTCATTTGTTGGCACCTATGGTATAATGTATTCGAATTCTTTTGGAGAGTACCAGTCGCTTTCCATCGTCTTGTATAGCTGATATGTCCATAAGAATATCTAAGAGACATAATGTATTGTAGGTATATGTTAAACCGGTTTTATAGCTTTATACGCCTTTATACGCGACATGAAAAATTAGTCCAAATTCTAAAGACAAAAAACATAGACAAAAGGGACTTACGAATAATAACAAACCTTTACTGGAATCAAAGAGCACAAATTGTAATAGATATCGAACCCAGTCCAGAAATTGAAATCAGGAGAGGAGTTCGGCAGGGATGTATTATGTCTCCATTACTCTTTAATGCATATAATGAAGCCATTTTTGAAGAAGCATTGCTGTCTCAAAGTGGAGGAATAATAATTAACTGAAGATCTATTAACAACATAAGATATGCAGATGACACCGTGATTATGGCAAGCTCTGCTGAACAACTCCAACTACTAATAAACAAAACAAATAATTTCTGTGAAGAATATGGACTAAAAATGAATATAAAAAGACCAAATACATGATAATAACTAAGAAAACAAACATACAAACAAGCATACATTTGGGAAATGTACCGATAGAAAGGGTTGATAAATACAAATACCTAGGAACCTGGATTTCAGAGAAAAATTATCAAACAACAGAAATAAGGACCAGGATAGAAATAGCAAGAAATGCGTTTGTAAAAATGAAAACAGTTCTCTGCAATAAAGACCTTAGATTAGAACTGAAAGTAAGAGCTTTGAGATGCTACGTGTTCTTGATACTACAATATGGACTTGAAAGCTGGACATTAAAGCAAGAACACATAAATAAGCTACAGTCATTTGAAATGTGGTGTTACAGAAGGATGCTTAGAATAGCATGGACACAGAGGAAAACGAACACGGAAGTACTGCGAGAAATGGGTAAAGAATGCGAAATAATAAACACAATAAAAATAAGAAAGTTACAAATATCTGGGACACGTAATGAGGGGACCGCGATATGAAATGCTAAGACTGATAATACAGAGAAAGATAAGAGGCGGAAGGAGTATAGGAAGGAGGAGAGTGTCATGGTTAAAGAATTTAAGGGACTGGTTTAGATGCAGTTCTATAGAACTCTTTAGAGCAGATGGATAGAGTAAAGATAGTGATGATGATATCCAACCTCCGATTAGGAGACGGCACTTGAAGAAGAAGACGCCTTTCCGTTCCTAATCCCCACTTCTGTTTATTATGAGAGTCTTCATCTCTTAAATTTATTTACGACATCGCCTTGGACATGTCCTTCATCCATGTGGTTGCTGGGCTGGTCTTCCTCGTTTTGGTTTTACTGTGGGGGTCCATTCTAACACTTTTTTGGGGATTCTTCCTTCCTCCATTCGTTTTACGTGTCTATACTTACTATACTAGCTGTCGTCTTTCGATGTCATCATGATCGGTCTTTCTATTCCCATTTGTTATTTAATTCTTATGTGTCTCAATAATCTATACTTACTATACTAGCTGTTGTCTTTCGATGTCATCATGATCGTTCTTTCTATTCCCATTTGTTATTTAATTCTTATGTGTCTCAATAATCCATCTCAGTGGCATCATCCATAATGTATTGTTCCAGCGCTAATAACCTTCTCAGTTGATACGGTTAGTTAAATAAACAAAATTTATGAGATACAGGGTGGGGCATTAGTATGACAAAGTCCAATTACTCGTTTGTCATAAGAGATAAGAAAAAAAAATTTAGGTAAAAGTTGGGGCGCTGATAGGACCATATTTTAAAAATATTTTCAAATATACAGGGGCGTGTGTATTGACAGGGTGACACAAACTTTTGTTTTTTTAAATAGAATACCCTGTATATTTTTACATTTTGGATTCTCCTAAATGTTTCCATTCTTAAAATATATGGTTTTGTAATATTATACGAGGTAGTTTAAAAGATAATTACGTTTTTTGTTAATTTCGTAGCAACATTTACACCCTGTAGAATTGTAGTGATTTCACATCAAATTTTTATTTTATGTTCAAACGATTTTGATAATAGTCTACTATTGTTAAACATTAACAATAGAGCGAAATATTAAATTTTAGTATACAGGGTTGGTCGGAACTCGGAATGAGTATTTTCTTAGTTTTCTTAAATGGAACACCCTGTATTTTAGCATTGTAGTGAAATTATATTTTATGGTACTTTTTTATTTCTTAAGCATTCCCTATACATAAGTGCTTTAATTTGTTAGTTATTCGTGATTCTTCAAGCCAAACATTAATTGCAAGAAAAATTACGTGAAATTTTATTAGGTGGCCGTGAAAATATTCAACCAAAAATAATTTTTCGAAAAAAAATACATCATAATCTAGCCTGATCCTTAATTTATTAATATTGGATGAGATATCCAAATAAATTCGTAGTTAAGATTGTTGATGCGCAAAATATTAATAAAACATACAATATTCGACCTAGTCTGCTATGACTCTAAATTTCCTTAAAAATTTGACATTATACTATTTTTACAGTTTCCAGTTGCTTTGTTACCATTACTAATATGAATTTTTCTAGTGAGGAACTGATAAGATTTTTGTGCTAATGGAGTATAACAAAAATGTGCTACTAGCAATAAGAATTTTTCATCAGGAATTCCCTGATAGACGACAACTAAGAAGAGAAACGTTTAAAAATATACTAGAACGGTTTTAACGGACTGGACACTTAGATTATGATAAATCAGATCGAACAAAATCTGTTGTAAGTGAAAAAAACAGGAATTAAATGTAATCCTAAGTGTCACTGAGGATCTGCATATTAGTACAACCGTTCTTACAATCTAAGTATCTAGTCTGTTGAAACCGTTTTAGTATACTTTCAAAAGTTTCTCTTTTTGGTTGTCGTCTATCAGGGAATTGCTGATGATAAATTTTTATTGCAAGTTGCTCATTTTTGTTATACTCTCCCAGCACAAAGCCATTTTAATCAGTTCCTCATTAGAAAAATTAATGTTAGTAATGGTAGCAAATGAACTGGAACTATATAAATAGTATAATGTCAAATATTTAAGCAAATTTTGTGCCATAGCCAACTAGGGAGAGTTTTGTATGTTTGATTAATATTTTAAGCACCAACAACCTTAACTACGAATGTATTTATATATCTCATCCAATATTAATAAATTAAGGATTACGCTAGATTATTATGTATTTTTTTTTCGAAAAATTATTTTTGATTTGATATTTTCAAGGCCACCTAATAAAATTTCACGTAATTTTTGTTGCAATTAATGTTTGGCTTAAAGAATCACGAATAACATACAAATTAAAGCACTTAGGTATAGGGAATGCTTAAGAAATAAAAAAGTACCATAAAATATCATTTCATTACAATACTAAAATACAGGGTGTTCTATTTAAGAAAACTCAGAAAATACTCATTCCCAGTTTCGACCCAACCTGTATACTAAAATTAAACATTTCGCTATACATACTGTTAATGATTAACAGTAGCAGACTATATTAAAAATCGTTTGAATACAAATAGAAAATTTCATGTGAAATCACTACAATTCTACAGGGTGTAGATATTGCTACGAAATTAACAAAAAAACGTAATTAACTTTTAAACTACCTCGTATAATATTACAAAACCATATATTTTAAGAAAGAAAACATTGAGGAGAATCCAAAAATGTAAAAATATACAAGATGTTCCATTTAAAAAAACATAAGTTTGTGTCACCCTGTCAATACGCACGCCCCTGTATATTTGAAAATATTTTTAAATTATGGTACTATGTGTGCCCCAACTTATACCTAAATAACTTTTTTCGTATCTCTTATGACAAACGAGTAGTTGAACATTATCACACTAATGCCCCACCCTGTAGGTAGGTATATAAACAAAGATAGTGATGGAAAAATTATTTTACTGAGTGTTTTATGCTCAATATTAACGTTCAGTTTATTGAAATATTTATCTCAATATTCTACCTAAGTAAAGACTTGCGCAGTTCAGATGCGCAGAAATCAATTGCTAAGTGCTAAGAAAATTTGAAAATTTGGAGCAAGGAAAAGGAAACTTACACAAAATTAGTGTATCAATAATTTTCTTAATGTTTGTTTTTGTTATAGCAAATAACTGCGCTAGATGTAATCACTTTTGAGATTATTTGCTCTGGTCTAGTCTACAATTGTAGTATAGTTAAGAAATTTGATCTTGTTATATTCGTTCAGATAAAGACGCCCTTGTATTTACAGAAATTATTTAAAATAATCCGGGCGTTCAAATTTTGTAACTAGTCCAGGAGGGGTCTGTAATGGACATTTTCCATAGGCGTCTATTTTTTTTGCTGAAATCACTTCAGGATGTACCTTGTATCAAAATCATGATATGCGCTAGTCGGAAATATTATGCTGAATTCTTTATTTAACAAAATCTGCAAAAAAATCGACCATATTTTGCTTTCTGCGCCAATATCTTCACTTATAACTCGATTTCGGCGAAACGACGGTCGCGAATTCAATGCTTTTTCCCCATCCAAAAAGTGCACAACGTCGCTAAAGACGTTTTCACTTCAAAAATATAGAAAATAAAAGTTTCGTTTTTCAATTTTACATAGGTAGATAATATTTAGATAATAATAGACTAGCAAGAAATTGAAAATTTAATGATTATTGTTTAAAAAATAGCAATACTTGGAAAACAAAGTGCAAAAAATGGAGTTTTCCTTTAAATGTTTTTGGCCTTTTAAACATAAAATATAGCTTTCATATTCTACCTAGAAAAACTTTATAATAGTACTGAAACGTGTGCTAAATTTCAATGGGATCGGTTTAATGGCTTTTTTAATCCGGGATCCGCAAAAAAATTAAATTTTGAAATGCTGGGTCAAAAATAAGCGCTTTAAACAATCCAAATGATTTTTCTTATAAAGAAAAACTCAAGTTTTCAAACACACTTTCAAAAATTGAAATCGGTCAACTATGAGAGCTTAAACAATTTTTTAAAATATTAAACAATTTTTGGCTTGCGAAAAAATAAAATAATTAAAAATAAACAAAATAAAATAAAGCTGCTGAAATAAACTTTTAACTAAGAAACTAACTTTTTAGGATAATTTACATATTAAAATTGATTTATTTCAGCAGTTGATTTTAATTAATTAATTTTCGTTATTTTATGTAGAAACCATAAATTGTTAATAACTTAAAAACTCTCACGGCTCTTCTAATTTACCGATTTTAATTTTTCAAAATACGTTTGGAAGCTTGAACCCTTGTTTATAAGTCAAAAATTTGGACTATTTAAAGTGCTTGTTTTTAGCCTAGCATAATTTTGCAAATTTGTTTCTATTAAAATTTAGGACACGTTTCAGTCATAGTTTTTCTACACAGAATAGAGTACTGGAATTATTTCTAGAGTACTAAAAATCTTAATTTTTTGCACTTTGTTTCTCAATGATTACTGTTTTTTAAGCAATAAACATTAAATTGTCATTTTCTAGCTAGTCAAATATTACGCTAAATTGTTTTTTGTATAATTTTTTTAGAAGCAATATCGTCCCTTAGCTAACAACACCGCATAAGTCATTTTTATCAACTTTATAGGAGACGAAAAAAATTACTTGTTGAAACACCGCCTAAGTTAAAAAAAAATACCGTTAATAGACACCGCTTAAGTTATTTTATCATCATTTCTTTCTATATTAATAAGCGTAAATGAATAAACATTACTTTATTATATAGCTTACCTCTTAATCTTCTATAAAAACTTCTTGGATACTAGATTTTCAGCAGTAAAACTCACGTACAAACATAATAATCACAGAGCGACTTGTGCGGTGTTGACCATGATACAGGTGTTGACAACTTGCGCGGTGTCACTACTTTTTGAATTACGGCTACGGCACCTGATTGACTGAAATCTAAGTTATGTGACAAATGGTTAGATGCGCAATGAGCAGATCTATCCAATGGTATTAAAATCTGAAAACCGTTAATTTTCGACTTGAGCGGTGTTTTAAGCTAAATAAGGGACGATATCTCTCGAGTTATACACGATCAAATGGGCGCGAAAAGAAAAAATGTTCGATTTTGTGCAGATTTTATAAAATCAAAAGTTAAGCACAAGGTTGGCGACTGGCGCATATCGTGGTTATTGATAGAAAGTACATTCTTAAGTAATTCCAGCAAAAATATAGACTCCTATGGAAAATGTCCAGTTTAAAACAGGTGCCGCCTGCACTGAAATTTAATTTATCTTTGTGTATGTTGGTATGGAAAAAAATCAAAAAGAAGTTACCAAATTTATTTAGATATCAACGTGGCTCTATTTTGATACTGTAAAAATTAGCCACATCAAAGATAATAGTAACGTTGATGTCTTGAGCTGTATAAAAAACCTGGCCCAACATGTAACACAGCGATAATGAAGGCAATTACATTTTTTTATTTATCACGCAGTTTAAGAAAAGAAACAAAACGGTAATATAAAATACGATAGATTTTAATTTCTGGTGTTGCTTGATCTGTCAGTCATTTGTCAACCGCTAAAGAGTGTCGTTCGAATTTTGGCACTATTACACAGTACCACTGGGACCATCTAGTAGTTGTAGAAAGTGGTGTAAGATTTCTAGTACAAGTTTGGTTGAGAAAATATA
Source organism: Diabrotica virgifera virgifera (assembly GCF_917563875.1). NCBI lineage: Eukaryota > Metazoa > Arthropoda > Insecta > Coleoptera > Chrysomelidae > Diabrotica > Diabrotica virgifera. The sequence continues at coordinate 47,026,410 of NC_065452.1, forward strand.
TTCATTTTTTAAAACTGTATGGAAAACTTGAAAATTTTTTGAAACAATATACTTTTAAAGTATGGAAAAGGTTACATTATAAATGTAACTTTTTTGGTGATCAATATATTTGAGACTGAAATTAGTATTTTTGTTTAATATAGAAAATCACCCCAAAAACAAAAAAAATGTTAATATTGGTATGGTTAAGCTCTTTTGAAAGTAACATCTTGAAAACCATACCATTATTCCATTAAGATGTAACCTTTTTCCATCGTAGATAGTGAGAAGACCAATGCTTTGGCATACATAGTAGTCTAGGGGTCGGCTTAAGTACCGGGGTCTTCTCAGCTCTGATGGGTCACTCCAGATTTTTAATGTATTTTTGGCTGCTGGTTATGAGATTTGAGGGTGGATGTCGATTTAAGAGGTCAAACAATTGTTATAAACAATTTAATTGTTTATAAGGCTCTAGTTTGTGAATTAAAAGAGATAAAAATTTCCAAATAAAATCTATTCCTTGAAAAAAAACAAAGAAAATGGTAAAATAAAAATGTTTACCATTTTTATTCAGTTGCAATGCGAAGGCAAAACTGTCTTATTTTTCACTTAGTACAGAGAGCGCAAACCAGCACTATAAATCGACGATTTTCGACTCTAATTGGAGTCATCATCAGACGAGGTCGTGAATTGAAAGTTTTAGAATTTCCTCTTATCTTCTTCGCTTCAGCATCCATCTGGCTTGAAATTTTTATCAGCCATGGAGTTGTTACCAGGAAAATTGTCCAATAAGTTTTCAATTAAATATCTTTTAGGAATATTTTTAATAGTTTTCATTATTTCTTATATTTCTATTAGGTTAAAAACTTTGACTTTCAGTTGCCAGATGTCGCTAGACACCCACTCCATAAACGTTAGTTGCAATGCGGGGATAAGCTCTCGGAGTTTCTTCACTTGGGGCAGAGAGCAGCAAACCTACGCCTCTCTGATGATGACTCCAATTAGAGTCGAAAATCGTCGATTTAGAGTGCTGGTTTGCGCTCTCTATACTAAGTGAAAAATAAAGACATATTTGCCTTCGCATTGTAACTGAATAAAAATTAATACTCCTTTCAGTAACATAGGTCCATTTTCCGTTGGAATTTACTAGCTGAACAGACGGGGTCGTAAATTGCAAGTTTTAGAATTCCCTCTTGTCTTCTTCGCTTCAGCATCCACCTGGCTTGCAATTTTTAGAAGCCATGGAGGTGTTACCAGGAAAATGGTCCAATAAGTTTTCAATTAAATATCTTTTAGGAATATTTTTAATATTTTTCAATATTTCTAATATTTCTATTAGGTTGAAAACTTTGACTTAAAGAAAATGGTGTTTAGTAGTCTTTAATCCAATAATTCTTCTTATTCTTATTGTGTCGTCTTCTAAGATTGGCGATCACTTCTTTAAACGCTTCCCTACCTTTTGCCGCGTGAAATATCTGTTCAACACTGAGGTTAGTCTAATCTCTGATATTCCTCAGCCAAGATTTCTTCTTTCTTCCCTCTACTCTTCCTTGCATGGTGACGTGCAGCAGAGAGTATTTATCGTTACGAAGTATGAGGCCCAGATACGATGCTTTTCTTATTTTAATTGTGTTCGTAACCTTTCTTTCATGTCCAATTCGTCTTAACACTTCTTTGTTTGAGACTTTTGCAGTCCAGGAAATTTTCAGAATACGCCTATATAGCCTCATTTCGAATGCCTCCAATTTTTTAACGAGTCGATCTTTTAGAGTACAAGCTACTACCCCATATAATGGTTGCGACCAAACATAACATTCGACGAACCTCAATCTGATAGCCATACTCCGTTTCTACTTTGTAAACATTGACTTGTATTTTATAAATCCTTTTCGAGCTATTTCTATTCTGAACTTTAGCTCCTCATCTTCATCTAACTCTGAGTATATAATTGCTCCGAGGTGTTTATACTTGTCGACCCTCTCCAAAACGGTTTACCCTCCAATGTTAGATATACGTTGTCAACAGGGATATTCGAGATCACAATGTATTTGGTTTTATCAATATTCATTGTTAATCCCATATTTTTGCTTTCTCTATTAATGATTTCTAGAAGAATTTGTAAATCGTCTATATTTTCTGCCATAATTCTGGTATGGTCTGCAAATCTTATGTTATTAATGATACTCCCTCCAATCCTTAGACCTACAGTTCTTTCCCATAGTGTCTCCTATTAGTTGTGAGTACACATTAAATAATTGTGGTGACAGCACGCATCGCTGTCTGACTCCTCTTTGAATTTCTACTTGGTTTGTTTCACTATCTTCCGCCGGTACGATAGCTGTTTGATTGTAGTATAGATTTATTGATTAAACTAATATCCTTAGGATTTAGGCGTATGTGTTTCAATATATGTATGAGCTTACCATGTTGAACTCTGTCAAACGCTTTTTGGAAATCTATATAATATATGAATACGTTTTTATTATATTTCCTGCATTTTTGTAATAGTACCGTCATTGCGGGCAATGTCGCTCTTGTTCACATTCCACCTCTAAATCGAAACTGTGTTTAATAATTGTTCTTCACATGTTTTAAAGTATGGATCCAATATTATTAGAACTCGAGATATTGTAAAATTAGTGCAAAAATAAGTATTTTTCGAAACTCTTTCGATCATAACACGGCTTCTACGCCTCCAAATGAACTTTATAAAGACTCAAAGCTTAGTTTATAGATTTTCATACAAAACGTTTTTCATGTTATTTTTCTTATTTAGTACAAAAAATTTTAAAAAAAAAGTAAAAATATGAAAAAGAAAATTTAAGAAACGATTTTCTTTAGTTACAAGTGACTAAAATTAATAATATTATAAAAATGTCAACTAAAAAGCAAAAAATAAAAAAATTCAAACTCAAAGGATTATTTGAAAAAAACTGTTAAGACAGATTAAATATACAAAAATCTCACACATTCAGTAAAAAATTGAAAAAATCCAACACATTCGTCAAAGGAAACCGTTTATTCGATGAAGACGCCCCACGCTTTTCTTTAACGAATGTGTTAGATTTTTTCAATTTTTTAACGAATTTGTGAGATTTTCGTATATTTAATCGGTCTAACAGTTTTTTTCGAATAATCCTTTGAGTTTGAATTTTTTTATTTTTTGCTTTTTAGTTGCCTTTTTTATATTTCTAATTTTAGTCACTTGTAACTAAAGAAAAGCATTTTTTTTCATATTTTTTTATTTTTTACTTTTTAGTCTTACACTTTTCAAACATTAAAATATCTCGTCATGTTTCTAAAATATACAATAAAACATATGATGTACAAACATGAAAAGTAGTCGGAATCGGCAAAAAATTTGAAACTTTTTTGTTTATTTATGAAGGTTAACGTAAACAATTAACGTAAAAAGTGAAATTATGTATAGTTCATATAATTAGCTACAATATGTAAAAGTTTCAAGATTCTTGTTGTAAAAAACAAAAGAATTTAAGCATTTTCCATTAACATCGTTTTTTTTAAACAATTAATAAACAAAAAAACAATTTTTTTATTGACTATTCGTGTATTGTTCCCGCGAATGCATATGTCTGCAAATTTTCATTCCTTTGCATTGAAGAAAAAGCAGTCAAATTAACGTCTAAGGCTACGGCTCCACGGGCGAGAAATTGACGCTAGCAGTAGCAGTAAAATGAACTTAAGGTTCCGCGGAACGGAATGGGAATACCCGAACTGAACCGACTACGCACAAGTCCTGTAGTCGGTACAGTTCGGCTACTCCTATTCCGTTCCGCGGAACCTTAAGTTCATTTTACTGCTACTGCTAGCGTCAATTTCTCGCCCGTGGAGCCGTAGCCTAAAGATTTGACCCAAACGATTGAACTAAAGAAGAGCGTTTAAAAATGAGCAGAATTTTCTATATCTCTAACTTATGCCTCGCAGTGTACTGTCAGATTTCAGCAGTATAAACAAACATTAAACACTTAAAGCATAAAGTTAATAAAATTTAAAGTGCATTGCATTAGAGTGCTAAATATTAGCTGAGAAATGTAAGTGATTGTAATAAGCAGATGGTTTAGATTTTATTTTTGTTTATTTATGAAGCATACGTAAACAATTAACGTAAAAGTAAAATTATGTATAGTTCATATAATTAGCTACAATCTGTAAAAGTTTCAAGTTTCTTCATTGTACAAAACAAGAGAATTTAAGCATTTTCCTTTAAAATTGTTTTTTTTTATTTAAACAATTAATAAACATAAAAAAAATTTTATTGACTATTCGTGTATTGTTCCCGCGAATGCATATATCTGCAAATTTTCATTCATTTGCATTGAAGAAAAGGCAGTCAAATTAACGTCTAAAAATTTGACGCAAACGATTGAACTAAAGAAAAGCGTTTAATAATGAAAGGGGTCTACCTACTTGTATACTAATTTTAGCCATTTTGTTCTAATTTTACTATATCGAGTTATAATTTATTGGATAAGATACAAATTTTATTTAAAAATTTTTATCTCTTTTAGTTTACGAGCTAGAGCCTTATAAACAACTAAATTGTTTATAACAATTGTTTGACCGCTCTGATCGACATTCACCCTCGAATTTCGTAATCAGCAGCCAAAAATACCAAAAAAAAAACTTGGTGGACCCATCAGAATTTTAAAGGCCACGGTAACCTAACTGGCGTCTAAACTATAATAAATTTAGTTGTTTGTTCTAAAAAAAAAAGATATTTTAATACCGTTTGTTTCTATTGCTTACATTTGTATACATGGTAAGCAGTTTAAAAAGACCTACGAATTAATTCAAATTGTATTAGATCTTTTAGAATGGCTCACAATTATACTGACAATCAATTGGTATAAAAAACGAAAGTGACTTCTTGCTCGTTGTGTTATTTGTTGGGTTTCACCTTATACATAATATATCTACATTTATTGCTGCTGCGCATGAGGTTGGAAACAGCGTGTTCGACACACGCCAATAATTATACAAAATGAAAACTTAGATATTATATTGTAGAAAATGGAATTGAATAAAAACAGTTACACTGACTTTGTTTACTAGTCCAACAATCCTTGACTCCTATATTCCTATTTACCCTATTGTAACGTTATAACGTCCCATCTCCTTTCTATAATTTCTCCTATTTTCTTCCTTTGTATTTCACTTCTCATAATATTATAGCTTTTCTCTTCATTTTGTTTCTTTGACATTTGAGTTAATTTTCGCTCCAAACCTTCTCGTTTTAGTTTACATTTCATTCTTAGTCTTTACTTTCAAATTAAGTTCCCATTCACTATTCAAAAATTAAGTTCAGCCCTTCAATTGTTCTAGCTCCTGTTCTATTCCTTAAACTTACTTCAAATAATAATTTTCTAAAACCCGAACTATTTTTCTCCCATAGGTTAACCACTTAAAAACGAGTGCCTTCGTATAATTTGTTCTCCTCCGAATAAAACTTCAGACAATTAAAACCGATGAAATACAACAAGAAGTTTTTCAAAACTTATTTGAGTCGCTGGGGAGAGCTTCCTAACAACTGCAGTCCTATTCATTTGCTGTTACTGTACAACAAAACCAATTTAGCCACCCCGTTCTGCACCGGTGCTGACGATACCGCAATAAAGGCCTGCATCTGAAAACACCTCCAACCAGCAGAGGCTACGTGGAGCCGAAGTCCCCCCAAGATCTGAGGACGGCAGCGGAGATCCCTCACCGGAGCCAATGCAGATAAGTATCCCTCTTGCAGTCCAACATTAGCATTAGTTTCTTTGACGATTAATTTCTTTGTAATTGTAAGGTTTACACAGGCGCCCAACGCTATAAATAAGGGGTTGCACTTTGGCACCCTAACGTACTGTGCTAGAGAATCCTTTTCTGAGTATCTGGGGTTGGTTGATCAGTAAATTTCAGATACTTAGAAAAGGATTCTCTATCACAGTACGTATGGTGCCAAAGTGTAACCCTTATTTATAGCGTTGGGCGCCTAAGTGTAACCCTTACAAAGATTATTGGCTAGCTCAACCTAGCGTAGGTGCTGTGCTGTGCCAAAATAAATCTCTTTTCCAAGGATCTAGGAGGTTATACAATAAAATTCAAAAATGACTTCACATATTCATTTATTAACACGGGTAAACTAAATCTCATACCTACGCATTTATTGATATTTTAAAAGAAAAACTAACGTTATTAACAAACAAAATTAATCGTCAAAGAAAGTAATTAATCAGTAGCACTTTGCTAATGTTGGACTGCAAGAGAGGTAATTTTCTGCGTTGGCTCCGGTGATAGAGCTCCGCTGGCGTTCTCAGATCTTGGGGGAACTTCGGCTCCACGTAGCTTCTGCTGGTTGGAGGTGTTTTCAGATGCAGGCCCTTATTGCGGTATCGTCGGCACCAGTGCAGTACAGGTTGGCTAAATTTGGTCTTGTTATACAGTTACAGCAGATGAATAGGACTACAGTTGTTAGGAGGCTCTCCCCAGCGACCCAAATAAGTTGGGAAAAACTTCTTGTTGTATTATAATTTCAGCTGTTTTAATTGTTTGAAGTTTTATTCGGGAGAGAACAAATTATACAAAGTCACTCGTTTTTAAGTGGTTAACGTATAGTACTGACGAATATATTTGATACTCGCCAATTACAATAGTTCGGGTTTTAGAAAAGTATTCTTCGAAGTAATTTTATGGAATAGGACAGGAGCTAGAACAATTGAAGTGTTGAACTTAACTTTTGAATAGCGAATGGGAACTTAATTTGAAAGGAAAGACAGAATGAAATGTAAACTAAAACGAAAAGGTTTGGAACGAAAATTAACTCAAATGCCAAAGAAACAAAATGAAGAGAAAAGCTATAATATTATGAGAAGTGAAATACAAAGGAAGACAATAGGAGAAATTATAGAAAGGAGATGGAACGCTGTAACGTTACACTATACTATATTCACATATTTGTCCTAGACGAAGGCGAAGAGGTGGGTCACAAGAAAAATATAAAAGAAGTGATCGATATAACAGAAGGCTAATCTATGGAGAACTGATCTGAAGGCACAACTGTGCAAAAAATATTGCATATATAACGCAAACTAAATTGTATTAAACGGAAATTAATCTGTAGTTCGAGACATTACCAGTAGATGGTGCCACTTACGAGTTGGATGGGGGGCACTTAAGTAATGTCTTGAAAATATGGGCTAACAATGGGGCGGAGGGACATGTGCAACGGACGTGTTTCTAAAATTTAAAACGCAAACTGAATTGTCTTAAACGGAAATTAATCTGTAGTTCGTGACATTACCAATAGATGGTGCGACTTACGAGTTGTACGGGAATCGCGAATTTAGTTTACTTAAGTAATGTCTAGAAGATATGAGTCAAGAATAGGGAATATGAAACGAACGCGTTTTGAAATTTTAAGAGAAGAATTAAATTTTATTACACCGAAAGTAAATCTTTATTTCTTAGGTTGGCAAATAGATGCTGTTTATATAGAACCAGGGATAGGACTAAATTTGAGGACAGAAAAATACCAGACATTTTAAACTAAATTATTTATTTTTACAAAAATATACAATATTCTATTACATTTACATAATACAGTAAAACCTCGATAAAACGGACCTCTATTTAACGGACTTCTGACAAAAAATCCGATCAAATTTAAAAATAAATTTAATGCAAAAAATACGAAAAGTCGAATTCTGCAAAAAAAATCAGCAAGGACAGGATCTCAACACTGTTTTATGTTAACGCCAATGGATTGCATGGATTAACTGCTATAATTATTGGCAAATCTCGTAAACGTAGAGTTGTTAAAAAATATGATGCATCATCTGCCCGTTTCATATTATAGCTCTAATAAGAAATGGTTCACCACAGATATTTTTAAAAATTGGTATTTTAAAGACTTTGTACCTGCAGTGAGAAAATTTCAAGAGAAGAAACTGGGAATACCGCTGAAGGAGGTGAAATATTTATTGATTTTAGACAACGCTCCTGAAAATATTCAACATTCAGATGGCAACTTTAATTGTATGTTTTTGCCAAAAAATACATCGCTCATTTAACCCATAGATCGGTGAATAATTTTGACAGCCAAACGAGTAGGTATATTGCACAAAGTTTTTAGATGAAGTAGAAAAGTAAAAAAGCACCAAACAAAACTTGGTTTCTTTTTTAACTTACAGATTTGTACACTGTATCTAAATACAGTAAGTACATATTTTCAAAAAAAATTTTACTGATTTTAAACCGATTTTTATATAACAGACTTTCGGCTTTAACGGACATCCCGTTCCCCCAATTAGTCCGTTATATCGAGGTTTTACTGTATAATAGTTCTTGATTAACTATAATTAAGTACTCATTTTATTTATAAAGAAAACCACTAGAAAGGTCTTACACATGGATATACTTTTTTGGAAGGAGTTGATAATTTTCTGCGAAAATTTTCTAGTTGTCCCATATCTGAAAAGAAAATCCTTAATTAATAACAGGCTTTTGACAGAGATAATATACTCACGGACCAAAATATTGCATATGCATGTGGAATGAAATTTTTTGTGCTGCTATCCTTAGCCCCCTGTATCATAGGAATAGGATTTTTTTCCAAATGCGATGTTTTAAAGTATCATATAAATGCTATAATCGGATTTAAGACTGACCTGGGCTATATACTGGCCAGTATAATTTTTAAATTGAATCTCATCGAAGTAAGTATTCACTATGCTAGCGACATGAAGAAGTGCATTGTTAAAAATTTTATTTCACACGTTAATTCCAAAATATGCAATGTTTTTGTCCGGAAGTGTATAAAACGAAACATTAAATCAACCAATAAGCTTTCTACGGGACATTTAGAACTTTGGCTACAAAAAAAACAATTTATCAAGGGAAAAAAGTTAAACAAATTCTACAGTTCCACAAAAAAATTCGATTAAATATTTTTTAGTAAAAATTTATTATTTTTAATGCTTTTGAAATTTTTCCAAAATACAGCAGAAAATCGAAAGGCTCTAATCCCATGAAAAAATTATAATAAAAAACTTTTTGAAGAAAAACTACGTTTTTTAGAGTTTATTCGATTCCTCAAGACAAAAGTAATTGCGCGCACCCTTCAGTTCGTCAAAAAATAACGAATTAACGTTATTTATTGAGAATTTACCATTTTTAATAATTTCAAAATTTAATGAAAATACAGCAGAAACTCAAAAGGCTAGCCCATGAAAAAATTATAGTATAAAATTTTTTGTCGAAAATCTACGTTTTTTAGAGTTTATTCGATTTCTCAAGAAAAAAGTAATGGGATTCCACCTAAGTTAGTTAAGTTAGCCCAACTAACAACGCAAAAGGTAAGCTCGTGCGTTAGAATTCAAGGAGAAAAGTCTACGTTCTTTGACATTAATAATGGTCTAAGACGGGGGGACGCACTGGCGTGTCTCCTCTTTAATATTGCCATGGAAAAGGCAGTCAGAAAATTTAATATTAAAATGAATGGAACTATTTTTATTCGATCGACGCAAATTCTCACATTCGCTTACGATATACTTATAGTGAGCAGAAGTAGTATGGCAGATATGGTGCAGTGTTTTGCAAGGCTTGCAGATGCGGCAAGTGAATTAGGACTTGTGGTAAACGAGGAAAAAATGAACTATATGTTGGTTTCTAAAAACTCCCGAAATATCCAACAGAGCATTCAAATTACCAACCATACCTTTGTATACACATATATTTGGTTTTCTTCATATTAACATATAGGCCCCATTTTTTGTATTCTCGAAACAGCCGGTTTGTCATAAATATTAGATCATCTTTATCCTGGGCAATCACCACCTGATCGTCAGCAAAATGCAGTGTGTATAATGTTGAGTCGTCGTTTAGCTGTATCCCCATTCCAGAACACGATTTCCGCCACTTATTCAAGACCTCATTTATATAGATTTTAAACAGTGTTGGCGATAAGCTACATCCCTGTCGTAGTCCCTTATTCACGATGAACCTATCGGATAATAATCTGCTGTTGATTTTTATGTTTGCTTGGATATTGTTATAGAATTGTTGCACTGCTTTTATTAAAGTTATATTAATAGGGGATTTTTCCAGGACTTGCCATAATTTACAAAGTGGTACGTTATCATATGCCTTAGTTAGATCGACGAATAGTAGATGTATTTCTCTGTCTCTGGCTACTTTTTTCTCGTTGAGTTGGTTGAGCGTGAAGATGTGGTCGATACAGGATCTTCCTGCTCGGAATCCTGCTTGTTGTTCGATCTCTAAAGGTGCATATTCATTTTCTACTAGAGCTTTTAAAGTTTTCCCATATAATCTGCTAAAGGTGCTGATTACAGTAATACAGCGATAGTTCTTGCAGTCTTCCTTGTTACGTTTTTTGTGTATTGGGGTTATCCATCCTGTTTTCCAATTTTCTGGTATGTTTTCTCCATTTGTGTAGTTGTTGAAAATTAAGGTTATTAGTTTGATCAATTTTGCAGTTCCATTTTTTATAAGTTCCGCTGGGATTCCTTCTGGACCACATGCTTTTTTATTTTTTAGTGATTTAATCATTCTCTCAACGAATTCGTCATTTAATTCTACGACTTGACCATTTAAATTGTAGTGCTTTGGTGATGTATTTATGTATTCCTGTCTATTTTCTTGAAGTTCTTCTTTGTAGTGAATTTTCCATTTTTTTAAGTCAATCATTTGAAGGTTTGTATTATTTCTGTTTTCATTTATTAGATTTCGAATGAACCTCCAAGCTTCTGAGGATCTGCTTCCACCTAGATGGCATTCCACTTCCCTTCATCTCTGTTCCCAGGTATTGTTCTCATTTTTTGTTAACATTTTTTTATATTTGATTAATTCTTGGCGGTTTTGGGTTTTATCATATTATTATGCGTTTTGTGATTTTAACCATTTTATGATATTTCTGTTGTTTTATTTGTTTCTGTTGTTCAAGTTCATTGCTCCAGACTATGTTGTTATGTTTCCTGATATTTGTTATCTCCTCCATGCCTAATGTTTCACTGGTTGCTTACTTAATCGCAAGTGTTATTTTGTCGTATATTATATTGGTGCTACATATGTCAAGTCAATTTGATCAAGTTTTTGATCCAGTCTGTTGTGGTGTATAGGAACCTGGTGCTGTCGTCATATAGCCCAGTTAGTTTGTATTTGGGTTCTTTGATTATTTTTTGATTTGTTTTTATATGATGTGGAAATTGAGCATAGTTATTCCTCTGATTTTGATCTGGAGTTGCTCTCCAATATTACCCCCCACCCCGCCAGTAGAACCGCCACTGATCTCTACCAAATTCTCTGTATGCAAAATTTTATTTGATGAACTCTAAGTTGCCTACATTTGGCGCAACAGAATATTGTCTGCTCTATGTAATAACAAATTGAAGTAATATATTTTAGTATTATAGGTATTACGTCCATGGTCTAACCAATCTGACACAAAAGTTTGTTAAAATTGATGATGATTGAATAATAAACACACACAGTCATGTTTTAACATATTTTTCTTATTTCGTGTGTCCAAACGTCTGCGCCTATGACAACTCTGAAGTTGGCCTAACAACTTCAGAAAAAATGAAAACAAGGCAAACTTCATGACGGTTCAGGATACTTCAAAGTATACAGTGAATGAGGTTACCTAATTTTTATAAATATGATTAAGCTCAAAAGTTAAAATGGAAACATCCTTACTTTAATAATTATAGCAAATACTTCTACAATTTTTAGTTACATAGTCAAAAACTGATTGCCTATTTAAATCAATTAGGGGACCTATTAGTTTCTTTTTTGGAAAGTTGCAATGCCTGGGAAAGTAAAAGTGAAGATATCATCAGGGAAAAATTTACCTGTAATGGATAGATCTAGTGACACAACAGATGCTTATGTAGAGATAAAATTGGGTAGTACAACATTTAAAACTGATGTGTGTCGAAAGTCCTTACATCCTCAATGGAACACAGATTGGTACCGTTTTGAGGTGATTTTGAACCATACATTGATAATTATAATACACCGTATACAAGTTTAATTCTTATTCATGTGTCTCATCCTTTAAGGACATTGGCGATCAGCAGGACCCATTTTACTCTGTCTGTAGCTGTTCTGAAGAGTTCTATTGTTGTTTTTACACTCCACTGCTTTAAAATTTTTGACCAGGACATGCATCAACCTGGTCCTGTTTCCTTCCACTTTCCTTTGTATACCTAATCGCATCAACTCATTTTTCATTTCTTAGTATGTGACTAAAGTAGCTCAATTTACTCTCCGCCGTAGTGGTGAGTATTTCTTTTTTCATTTCTTAATGTTTCCTTGTTTGTTATAATATCTTGTGTCCATGATATTTTCCACATTCTTCGATAATACTACATCTCAAAGCTAACAAGGCCTTTTTCAGTTGCCTCTGTAATTGTCCAGGTTTCAACTCCATCTAAAAAGACAAAGAATATGTAACATAACATCTCAATTCTCTAGTTCTAATTTCTGTTTTTCACTGCATAATACTGATTTTATTTTATTGAAAGAGCTTTTGGCCATCTCAATATATCTAGGTTTAGCTTATAACAAGGTACACTAGATGTCCCATGAAATTCCTATTGAACTATAACACCTCTATAAGGAGGAAAAATGAAATCGAAGAATATGTTTCTTTACCTGTTTTTGGCGTGGTGATGGCCATAATAAATATCATAGCTTCCTGTATACAGGAATGCCCAACATCTGTGTGCTTATTGAGACCAGTACTGTAATAAATTCCATTGCTGGTAATAAACTTCTTCCTTCTTGTTTATCTATCAACCGATATTGAATGTTGTAGGAAATTTACAATTTACCATGGCCAAATTTCATTGTTGAGGTTGACCATCGACACCTAATAAACTACAAGAGGTATCAAAACATTTCAGTGGTGGTGGTATGCACAATATTATTGTTGTCTGATATAATGAGATCCTCTTATAACGAAGTAATTAGTCCGCCATTTCAGTTCTCGTTATAGAGGGAGTCTACTGTAATAGTATCTAGGTACTTTCTCTAAAGGTTTTTCTTTATCATAGATTGTTTCGTCTTCGATCTTGTTCTTAGTGACAATCATGTTTTTTCATTCCATACCTGTCACAATTTTGCATAGTGTGATTAACCAAAATTTGCAACCCTTCTCTGATGTCAGTAAAGAGTATTGTATGATCGGTATATCTGAGATTATTCACTAGTGTTCTGTTAATTATTGATGTCATCTAGTGCCTCTTTAAACATCTTTTCTGAGCACATATTAAAAAGTAGATGGGATAGTACACTACCTTGTTGTACTCCTCGTCTTATTGAAATATCTTTAGATTTTTGTTGTGCTACTCAAATTATGGCTTTCTGATATCAGTGTACAGTTGTAATGATTCTCACATCCTGATCATCTATTTCTGTGTTTCGTAATATGTTTGCAAGCCTTCTGGTTGTATTTTGTCGAAAGCATTCTCAAAGTCAACTGGACATATAAATATGTCACAGTTGACATCTCGACACTGTTCTATGTGTGTTGGTATAGTAAATAATGCCGCTCTGATGCCAGTGCCTTTTCTAAATCTCAGTTGGTTTCCTGTTATGCTATCATCTAGTTTTTTATAGACACGTTCATGGATTTCTCACAAAAAAACTTTTAAAATCATCAAACTGATCGTCCTATATACCTCACATTTCATTGCGTTGGGATTTTTGGGTATTGGATGAACTCACATATTAGCCATTCTTTCGGACTTAACCTGATTTAGTAAATGTCATTGAATAATTCTATTAGTAGGTATATCAATGTGGTTCTCTGTTAGTAATCTTAAAATTTCTGTAGGTATTTCATCTGGTCCCAGGAATTTATTATTTTTTATATGTTTTAGTGCTTTTTCAATTTCCCTTTAGGTAATTGTAGGTCCATTTCTACCTCTTCGTTTTATGGTCCCCATTCTTTCGTCATCTTTAAATAGCTCTTTTATATCTGTGGTCGGCAGACTAAAGTAGACAAGTCACTTTTTGAAAAACATTTTTAATTATTAAAAACACCTATGAAAAAATTATCTACTACTGAAATACAACGGAAAAATAAATTGTTATATGCGTAGTTCAATATCCAATAGTGCACTTTTTCATAGTCAAAATCCTTCCCATCTATTTATTTTCTCTGCACTTTCAATTATTATTTTGTTGTTTTTGTCCATTATGTTTCCAATGCCAGGTTTAATTAATACATTTATTATAGGTAGAAGATTCAGAATTACAAGACGAACCCTTACAGATAAGACTAATGGACCATGACACCTACTCTGCTAACGATGCCATAGGTAAAGTTTATTTAAATTTAAATCCACTGTTACTTCCCGTTGATGGTCAGATAATGAAGTATGGATTCAATGGGGACAGCTCAATTCACCATGAAATATCAGGGTGGCTTCCAGTATATGATACTATGCATGGTATTAGAGGTGAAGTTAATATAACAGTCAAAGTAGAACTATTCTCAGACTTCAATAGATTTAGACAATCATCATGTGGTGTACAGTTTTTTTATTGTAAGTACTGATTTAGAATTCTTGATATTATAAATCAATTTAGTTTCCATAAGGTATATAGTTAAATCGGTCTACCAATGTGTGCTACCAGTGATGACCTATGGTGCAGAAACATTATCGCTCACAAAGAAAAAACCACAAAAACTAAGAGTAAAGCAAAGAAGAATGGAGCGATCAATGATAGGAGCCACTTTATGAGAAACAAAGATCTACAAGCTAAGACCAAAGCCATAGACATCATTGAAAGAAGCTGTAACTTAAAATGCAAATGGGCTAGAAACTTTACCAGAATGAATGAAGGAAGATGGACTCGCAAACTAGTTGAATGAAGACCAAGAGCTGATAAACGTAGCAGAGGAAGACTACCAACCCAATGGCAAGACAACTTGAGAAAGACAACAAAAAACTGGATACAGAAAGCACAAGATTAAACACTTTGGAGACAAATAGGGGAGGCCTATGTCCTCATTAAGAAGATAACACATTAAGAAAATAATTCATAAAATAGTCCTTATTCAGACCCAATGGCACTTAAAAGTCCACATTTTAGATGCATCTTTATATGAATACAACGAATGGAATGACAGTAAATATTTTCTATCCACCAATTGTAGCTGATTACAATCAGTAGATTAGAAGTAGATCTTGCTGGTTTACAATATGGATCTTATGGATTCAATCGTAGATCCACTTAATGTTTTATACTCTCATTCTGTAGAAGATACAATGACACTTTTAGATTTTATATGATCAGTAGCTCTGGCTATCACCGCTTGAACCACCTAAGGAACGCTTGACATTGTATTGATAACCGATAAAAAAGAAGAATTGTTTGAAATGATAAAAGAACCGGAGATAGAAGCTGGAAAGATAGGCCTGAATACGAATTACAGCAAGACCAAAGTCATAACAAATACAGATGAGAACATTACAATGAGGATCGGAGAAGATGAAATAGAAAAAGATGAAAAAGAATCGGAAAAGATCAGTTAGACTGGCATGGGCGGCATTTGGCAAACTAAGCTACATCCTTAAAAACAAAAGATATCCACAACATCTTAAAACCAAGGTGTACAATCAATGCATACTCCCTGTTCTCACTTATCGTTCCCAAATGTGGATGTTTACAAAAGCAAACATGGACAAAATAATAAAAACGCAAAGAGCAATGGAAAGGCAAATGTTACACATAAGACTAATGGATAAAAAGAAAAACGAGTGGATAAGAGAGAAAACCAAAGTTAGGGATGTTAGACAAGAAGTTGCAAAATTGAAATGGAGATTTGCCGGACACAATATAAGACAAAAAGAAGACCAATGGAACAAAATTCTTATAAACTGGAGACCGTGGGAATATAAACGAAGCAGAGGAAAACCCCAAATGAGATGGGCAAATGATATCGAGCATGTGGGCTCTAGGTAGATAACTGTAGCGACAGACAGAGAAGAATGGAAAAGGATTGAGGAGGCCTATGTCCAAAGATGGACTGAAGAAGGCTAATTAGATAGATATATAGATAATGAACATGGAAGACGTAAAATGTGCTCTTCTCAAGGCAATACATTCTCAGTCACATTCCAAATGCATTACTTGCAATGTTTTCTGTTCAAATGATGAAAACTGTTTTTAATCAATATCATTACATTATTTTGTGTATTGTAGCTCCAACAGTGCCTCAAGGTTATCAAGCAAAACTCATACACGGATTTGTAGAGGAGCTAGTAGTTTATGATGATCCTGAATACCAATGGATAGACAAGATCCGTACTCCAAGGGCTTCGAATGAAGCCAGACAAACACTGTTTTTTAAACTTTCTGGAGAACTTCAGCGTAAAATTGGTGTAAAGACCTTAAATTTGGGTGGTAATGCTGTTATAGGTTATAAACAGAGCTATGATTTAGAGGGAGAGTCGGGAATCGTAGCTAGAGGTATTGGTACTGCTATAACTTTGACGGTATCAAATACAAGTAGTAATGGTCCCATATTACCAGGAGAAAATAAAGATGAGTAAGTATTATGTCTAAACTATTTTCTTTTTTACACATAATTGTTAATGAGCTATAAAGCTGAAACAGTGAATTATTATTGAATAATTTAATCAGTTTTTTAATATTACTGAAATTTTGTTTGAAAAAAACTTCATTAGTACCGTTCACTTTAAATTTATTTTATAGACCTAATTAAAATTTTATGAAGGGCCGGCGTAGCTCAGGCGGTAGTATGCTTGGCTTGCGTGCTGGTAGGCCGGGGTTCAAATCCCAGCGCCGGCAAGAACAACTAGACATTTTTAAAAAATGTCTATAGGCCCCAGGTCGACTCAGCCTGAATAAAATGAGTACCTTGGGTAAAACCAGGGGTAATAATAGGCGGTTGAAGTGTAGCACTGGCCCTGTTACCTTTCTTGTATACGATAGGCCCTAGATATAGCAGACTAGTGATGTAACGAATGTCATTTTTTTAACATTCGCGAATACGAATGCGAATATCTGCTACTGACATTCGCGAATGCGGATGCGAATGCGAATGTCCAGTTTTTTTTAATATGTTTCTATTTTTGTAATGTTTCCTAAATTTTTAATGAAAAGTTAATTGATATTTAGTGTAAATCAATCTGAATCTTAAGCTTTATTACATAATACCAAATAATAAAAAAAAGTGAAGGCTGATAATGTGATTATACAAGGTTAAGTTCTATCTATCTATTGTCCTTCATTTGTCCAAAGTTGAACTTAGGCCTCCCCCTTACTTTTACACTCTTCTCGGTTCAGTGCTAATGCTGTCGATCTGGTCGCTGCGTATCTCTTTAGGTCATTCGACCATCTCGTATGTGGTCTGCCCTTCCTCTTTTGTAGTCCCAAGGTCTCCAGTGAGTTATCGCTTCATTCCATCTTCCGTCTCTTTGTCTGCTGTTGTGTCCTGCATATTTCCATTTGAGAGTAGCTGCATGTTTGAGGTTAAGTTACCTTTTCTTAATAAAAAAAGATGAGAAGTGAATAGATTTTGATTTTATTAACCTAATATTATCTTAAAATTATTTTTTTTTCTGGTTTTCATATTCGCAAAACATTCGCACAAATTTCGCGAATGCGGATGCGAATGCGAATATGCAAAAACATGAATATTCGTTACATCACTATAGCAGACTACCCTGCTATAATCCCAAATCCGCGTCAGCGTTATAAAACATGAGACTATTATTAATTTAAAATTTTATGAAATCATAAAAAAATAGTAACTAATTAAAAGATACATTAAAATGTTCTTTAAGTGATTCCATGAGTTTAAGCAGTAAAAATAATCAAAAAAAATTTGCTAATGAAATATAAATTTGTTTTATTCAATATCATATAATAAGCGAAGCAATAGAGCACTAAAATCGGCCTTACCTCCAAAAAAAACGACAAAACGGATCTTAATAATTCTGTTTGCATTCGATTCGTGAATGCGCCAGGAAACTTTGTGACCCCGAGCCATGATATAATATTGAAAAACTGCATACAAAAAATTCATTCAATAAAAAAACGACAATATGACAATAAAAAAAATTCAGAACTGGTCAATTATCGGCGGAAATTAGTTCAATTTTGTTGCTCCGGGGTTTTTGGGATCGCTGAAAGCGAATATGACGTCGTACGTGATCTCCGGAGTACCTGGTGACCCAGGGTACCTACTGTTTACCTCGTCATTAAAATTTATTAAAAACTTATGTCAAAGTGTGTGATTAAGTCAAAAATGTGATCTACGGAGTACCTGGTGCCCAGGGTACCTACTGTTTACCTCGTCTTGCGGAGTTTTTGGCAAAAAATTAATTAAAAAACTAGTCAAAATCATTATTTGGGGGTTTCTGGGGTCCCTAACTATGAATATGACATCGGAAGTGATCTCCGGAATATGTGGGGCCCAGGGTACCTACTGTTTACCTCGTCTTCGGGAGTTTTCGGCAAATTCATTAAAAAATTAATCAACAATTAGGGGGTTTTTGGGTCGCTGATGACGAATGTGACATCGGAAGTGATCTACGGAATACCTGGTACTCAGGGTACCTACTGTTTACCTCGTTTTCTGGAGTTTTCGGCAAATTCATTAAAAAATTAGTCAAAATTCATTACTTGGGGTTTTTTGGGGTCACTGACGACGAATATGACAACGGAAGTGATCTCCGGAGTACCTGATGCCCAGGGTACTGACTGTTTACCTCGTCTTCCGGAGTTTTTGGCAAATTCATTAAAAAATTAGTCAAAATGATTAGTCACGAGATAAACAGTAGGTATTCCGGCACCAGGTACTCCGGAGATCACTTCCGATGTCATATTCGTCGTCAGCGACCCAAAAAACCCCCTAAGTAATGATTTTTGGCTAATTTTTTAATGAATTTGCCGAAGACGAGGTAAACAGTAGGTACCCTGGGCACAAGGTATTCCTGAGATCACTTCCAATGTCATATTCGTCGTTGGCGACCTCAAAAACCCCCCAAGTAATGTTTTGACTAGTTTTTTAATAAATTTTTTGCCGAAAACTCCACAAGACGAGGTAACAGTAGGTACCCTGGGCACCAGGTACTCCGTAGATCACTTCCGATATCATATTCGTCGTTAGTGACCCTAAAAACTCCCCGAGTAATGATTTTTGACTAATTTTTTAATGAATTTTAATGACGAGGAAAACAGTAGGTACCCTGGGCACTAGGTACTCCGGAGATCACTTACGACGTCATATTCGTTTTCAGTGACCCCAAAATCTCCATAGTAACAAAATTAAACTTATTTCCGCCGATAATTGACGAGTTCTGAATTTTTTTTATTGTCTGTTTGAGATGCACTTTAAGAATGCATTTTTTGTATGCAGTTTTTCAATATTATATCATGGCTCAGGGTCACAAAGTTTCCTGGTGCATTCACGAATCGAATGCAAAAAGAATTTTTAAGATCCGTCTTGTCGTTTTTTTTTTCGAAGGTTCGGGGCTTTATTGCTTCGACTATAAAGTGAGGATTGGAGGAATACAATATTTTTATGCATAGTCCAGAGATCTGTTGAATTAGACATTTTCCATAGACCAATTTGGTCTGCTTTTCAACACATCCCGGTTGGATTATTTACATTTTGTCACTTTAAACTTATATTTTTCTTGTTTATACAGGCATGTAAAAGATTATCTCGAATTCGTTGGTGATGGCAAAAGCTTTCGCTTGAGCAGCACACCAAACGTCTTATCCTTTATGCTTCCCGCCTTTTCTAAAGTGTCTAAAATTGCCAATGTTACCTTCCCCAAATATAAGCGTAAATCCAGAAAAATCGACTCCTTTGTAGATTCAGGTAGTATAAGGGCATCACATTCTATCGAAGATATTTCTCATAGCCCAATGGAAAGATTACTTCAACAAGAAAATGAAAGAGGGAAAACATATGGTTTGCCTCAAAAGTTAAAAAACTTTAAATATTCTCAAAAGTCTTTGAGCAAGAAAATGACAGCCTTTAAATCAAAACTGTCAGGTAGTGTAGGTGAGAAAATTGACGAAGAACCTGTTGTTCAGAAAAAATACCTTCATAAGAGATCAGATAGCGATTCTAGCTTTATGGCAGAGGTGTTAGCTCGTTCTGCTATTCAAGTCCACAATAGTTTGACTTGTATATTAGAAGTAAAAAATCAGTCTACAGAAGAGGGTAAATCAAACCAAAAATCTGACAAATTTAATAAAATGATGTCCGATTCAAATACTGTATCTGACGAAAGTGCTAGTGAAGGTCAGGGTTCTTATTCTGATAGCACAACTTCAGATGAAGAGGATGACAGTCTTAACATTAAAAATAGTCAAAAGGATCTTGACACCATAAGCACTATTGTTAAAGATGTAGAAATGTTACAAATAAAACAAAAGCCATCGTTATTAAAACAGCGTTCTTTACCAGCATTCGAAATCAGTAGATTGGATTCGGTGAGTTCTCTGTCTACTGCATATACCTACAGACCGGTAGACACAAACTGGGATCTATCTGATAATGAAAATAACGAAAAAGAATGCAGGAACAATTCTGATAGTGTGATTGAAGAAACAACTTCTGAAACAGTTTTTCCCAAAGAGGACTGTGAAAAAACAACCATTACTGATAAAAATGCATTGTTTGAGATTGGTGAGAAAGAAACTTCTGTTACAGATAAAGACTCTGATGAACAAGTAGTAGAAGTTAAAAATGTAAAACCTGCTTTTAAGGGCATAGTACCAGAAGCTATAAAGAGTGTTAAAATCGAAGAAAGGAGTTTAGTACGAACAGCTATACAGACTTTATTATTAGATAAAGCCCAGATTTTGGGAACATACACACCGCCCATAACTCCATCGGAAGTAAAGGATACCGAATTTCCAAAAGCTTTCCTTTCAGGCGATACCACGCAGAAATCAAGAATGCCCAAATCAGCTAGTTCAGTATCTTTCATAGAGTATGTAAAAAAAAGAGAACATGTCTTGGGTGTTCCATTTACGGATATAACTGCAACTAAAGTGTTTAAAAGAAGACAGTCACAGCCGTGTCTACTCAAATCAGATGCACTCATTCCTAAGACCAACACCAAAATTTACTCAGACAATCAACTAAACAAACCTTTAGTTAAGACTTTGCTCCATGAATCGTTAAATAAGAAAAAATTGCCTGCAAAGTTGAATATATCTAGTGATCAGAAAAGTACATTATCACTGAATTCTGGTGAGATACGCCGCGTATCCAGTGATAGTTCTGATAAAAAATCTAAACCAAACTTATTATTTCGAATCTTCAGTAAAAAAATATCGCGTCCAGCACCCACTTGTTCTAATACCCCTACTGATAGTGATTTAACATCTATTAACATTTCTTCAAATGATTCGAATACTGATATAAAAAATCAGAGCGACATTTGTACTAGTACTAAGCATGCATGCATAACCCCTAACAGGCATAACATATCACCACAAGCAGATCAAATTGGAAGTACTTATCAGCAGAACCTAGAGCAGAGGAAAAGCGACCAATCGCCTTCGAGACTCAATATTTTGGCTCAGAGAAGATCTTCGGATTCCGATCTAAGTACCACACCAAAGGGTAAGAACCAAATTCTAGTTTTTATGTAATTTTGTATCATAAAATCGATATTTTATAACTAAAATAAACCGTGGATCGTGTACTAATAAAGGTTAAGCTAAGTTATCAGACCAAAAACCGCAGGTTTTCGTTGGGAATAAACCACAGATTAAATAAGTGATAGATTTGACCGTTATTTGATAAAAGTTCATTTTTATCATCATCATTCATGCACTGCCGAACGTAGGCTTCCTGAAATTTATCTCACAAATTCCGGTCCTGAGTCGCTTGCATCCAATTTTGGCATATCTGCTTCAGGTCATCTGTCCATCTTGTTGGTGGTCGTCCTCTGCTTTGAAAGGCGTCCTGTCTGGGTCTCCACTCGAGAATACGTTTCGTCTATCTGCCGTTCTTCGTTCGCGCGATATGCCCTGTCCAGTTCCATTTTAAGGCCGATATTCTTTTGATTGCGTCGGTTACTCCTGATCTACGGTGCAATTCTGTGTTGGTTATTCGGTCTCCAAGGGTTAATCCTAACATGCACCGTTCCATTGTCCACTGTGTTGTTCGAATTTTGTTTGCGGGCGTCTTAGTGAGCGTTAGCGTTTCCGCATTATAAGTTAGAACCACAGTACACACTGATCAAAGACCCTTCTCTTCAAGCAGATGGAAAGAGCTGATTTGAAAACGTCTCTCAGCTTTCCATAAGCCGCCCAAGTCAACCCTTCTTCTTCTTCTTTTTGTATAGGCATGACTCTGTCTGTTTTTTTCAATGTGCCTCTAGTAAGTTGTCGTTCCATCGTTTTCGTGGTCTTCCCACTGATCGTCTTCCTATTGGGGAACCGTCTCTGGCTGTCCTGACTACCCTATTTGTTGTCATTCGGCTTATGTGGTCATTCCATTCTATTCTTCTGTTTCTTACCCAGTTATTAATGTTATCCACCTTGCATCTCCGTCGTATATCTGTACTTCTAGCTCTGTTCCATAGTTTTACCATCGATTTTTCGAAGGGTTTTCATCTCGGCTGTTTCGCAATCTTTTTGTCCTCTTTGTGTCGGGTCGTGTTTCTGCCGCGTATGTCATTATTGGTCTGATGACTGTTTTGTAAATTCTGACTTTCATTTCTTTTCCGATATTTTTATTTCTCCATAGTGTGTCATTCAGGCAACCTGCGGCTCTGTTTGCTCTATTCACTTGATCTTCCACTTCTGTTTCGAGCCTTCCGTAGCTAGATAGTGTGATGCCTAGGTATTTAAACTCCATCACTTGTTCTATTATCTGACCTTCCAGCTCCAGTTTACATCTTATTGGATCTGCTGTTATAACCATGCATTTTGTCTTCTTTGAGGAAATTAACATATTAAATTTTCTGGCGATTATGTTGAATTGGTGCAGCATACGTTGTAAATCATCTTCACTTTGAGAGATTAGTATTGCATTTTTTAGTTCTTCCTTTTTTTTTATTATTTCGTCCATGATCAGGTTGAACAATAAATGGCTCAAGGAATCCCCCTGTCTTATCCCATTGCCAGCTTCAATTGGGTCAGTTAGTTCATCTTCCTCTTTTACTTTTATTGTGTTGTTCTGGTAGATGTTTTCGATCGTTTTAATTATTCCTAGCGGTACCTCTCTCGGTAACAAATGGATAACGTCCTTTAATGTAACCCTGTCAAATGCTTTCTTAAGGTCCACGAAACATAAATATGCCGGTTTGTTGTATTCCAACGATTTCTCTTGAACTTGCCTCATTATAAATATAGCGTCAGTGCATGACCTTCCCGACCTAAAACCTTGTTGTTCTTCTTCTAATGTTATAATTTCATTCAATTTGTTTGTTATCACTTTGGGTGTTAATTTTAATGTTGTGTTTAATAAGTTAATTTCTCTGTAATTCTCCGGATCCGATTTGTCTCCTTTTTTGAAGAGAGGTATTAGGATGCTTGATCTCCATTCTTGTGGTATTCTGTTTTGTTCTATTATTTTTTGTATTAGTTTTAATAGTTGTTAAGTTAGATCTTGTCCTCCGTACTTTAGGAGTTCGTTCGATATTCTGTCCTCTCCTGGAGATTTTCTATTTTTTAATTTTCTTAATGCTTCATTTACCTCTCCATCCTCGATGTTTATTTCTTCGTTTGCCGTAACTTCAGGTATTGGTGGTTCATTATCGTCGCCTTTAGCAAATAGAGATCGGAAGTAGTCTGCCCATGTTTCCTTCTAAATGTGTTTCGCTTTTATTAATTCGTTCATCTCCTTTCTTTGCCCTCTGATCATTCTCCATACTTCTTTTTGTGTTCCGTAGAAGTTGTGTTCTGTTTTGAGAATCTCTGCCAGTGCTCCCTTTTTATTTGCCTCACTAAAGTATAAAGTATTCGTTTCGTTTCTGATTCGATTGTAGTGGTTGCATGCCTGTTGTGTTTGTTTTGTTCTGCGTTGTAAAAAGGCTTTCTTCTTTTCTTCACATTTTATCTTAACTTCCTCTCTAAACCACGGGGTTTTCTTATTTAATATGTGAGTATTCGTTACTTTTCTCTCTCCAAGTGATTCTGTTGCAGCGTTAATTATGTTATCTTTGAGTTTTTGCCAGCTTTCATCGATGTTATCGTTTTCTAATATTCCATTCTCAGCAATCTTCTCTGATATTCTTTTCCTGTATAAGTATTCCGTATGTAGTCCTTCGACTTTGATTTTTGTTTGTGTTGGTGCTGCCCTCTTAGGTGTGAAATATTTTATAATGATTCCTGTTTTACATAATACTAGGCTATGGTCGCTACCTACATCTGTTGAGTTGAGGCATCTTACGTCGATTATTTTTAATGGATGTATATCTCTGTTGGTTACAACATAATCTATCATAGATCTTTGTCCACGGGTGTTATTGAATGTATATTTGTGTTGGTCTTTGTGGTCAAAAAATGTGTTGTTTATTCTAAGTTCGTTATTCGTGCTGAAGTTTATCATCAGTTCTCCATTTCAACCCTATTCTACGTATTAACTCATTGATCTGGTTGTCTCTACTTAAACGGCACGAATTTCGTGTCCCAGGGATTTGTATGCTGATTTTTGTTCTATACTTGTTTCAGCTATGTTGATGTTCTCACTCAGAACGAGGTTTGTCATCACTTGTGTTTTTGAGTGGTTGATCTTTAACCTACTTGTGTAGAGGCATGGTAGAGCCTTTCGCACATTTCGATGGCATGGTCAATGCGATCTGTTATCAGGACTATGTCGTCCGTTTATATTGACATTCTTACAAAAAGAAAAATAGATGTGCAACAGAATTATCAGGAACAAAATTATGAATTTTATTCGTTAATTTTTGGGACACACTGTATATACAAACATATAGGGTTGAACTATGTTAGAATTTCTTCATTACAATAAATGCTCAAAACATAGTAATAAAGCACTAATCCAATTTTGAAATATTACATTAAATAGCTCATTTAGTATTATTGTTAGATAGTACATTGTGATAACTATTTGTTTGATGTTTCCTCCTGATAGGATTCAATAGAAAAAGTGAGTATAAGATGTTGTATGATACTTGTTGCATCTTATGTACATGTTTTATAAATGTCTACTGTACACGAGGAATTTTTTAATGATTTGTTTAATCTATTAATAGAATTATATTTAACAATTTATTGTATGTGGACATGCATTACTTATTTTAAAATGTCTTTAGGCTTCAATGGTTACTTATTCTTTTGGTAATCTTGAACTGGACTTCCAAAAATGCTACTGCGCATGATATACACTTCTCCAAGAAATTAACGCACCACCACCTTAAAAGTTCGCATCACACAATCACATTGTGGAATATTCTAGCATTTATAAAATACTGAAATTAAAACCCAACTATAACCCCAAATGTGTTCTTATACACATACAGAGAGGATCTAAATTATGGAATAAATTAATTTTCTCTAAAATCGACTACTTTAGAGAAAAATTCCGAAACAGGTCGATTTTTCTTTTCAAATTACAATTTTTTGGCATATATTTCATACTAGTGACGTCATCCATCTGAGCGTAGTGACGTAATCGATGATTTTTTTAAATGGGAATAGGGGTCGTGTGGCACATCATTTAAAAGGGTGTTCAATTCTCTATACTGTAATATAAACATTAATATCATTATTTATACAGGGTGGCCAAAATAATAATTTTTGAATTAAACTAATTGACGAAAAAAGAAGAATGTATGCAATTTAATTAAGTCAAAATACATTCTATCGCCGTCAGAAAACATTACTTTTATTGGCAAATAAACATTGCTTTTCGCTTAAATTAAACCTGTGGTGCTATGGCAAAACCTGATATGTCAAAAAACGTGATTTTGCAGCAGATGAGTTTAAAAGTTTGCAGTGTTGTTGTAATAGTGAACATATCGGAAACTAATTTTATCATTACTGGTTACATGGATGCGTTTAGCCATGGTTTTGTCATCATATTCTTCAGCACTCAATGTACATATTGGCATTAAAAACGAAAAATCGATAATTTTTGACATATTGGGTTTTGCCTTAGTACCACAGAAATGTTAAAACTGCCAAGAGGTAGGTGGGAGGCCGTTTGTGATTTAGTTTAAGCGAAAAGAAATGTTTATTTGTGAAATAAACATTTTTTCTATTTATTGACAGCCGTACAATGTATTTTGAGTTAAATAAATTACATACATTCTTCTTTTTGCGTCAATTAATTTAATTCAAAAATTATTTTTTTGGTCACCCTGTATAAATAATGATATTATCGTTTATATTATCTACTGAATAGAGAATTGAACACCCTTTCAAGTGAGGTGCCACACGACCCCTATTCCCATTTAAAAAAATCATTGATTATGTCATTACGCTCAGATGGATGACGTCACTAGTATGAATTATATGCCAAACAATTGTAATCTAAAAATAAAAATCTACCTGTTTCAGGCTTTTTTTTCAAAGTCGTCCATTTTAGAGAAAATTAATTTATTCCATAATTTAGATCCTCTCTGTATATCTTAATGTTCTTGAACTCCTAAGTGGAGCATAGAGCTTCAGTGAAAACGCGCCATCGGGTTCTATTTTGAGCTAAGGCCTTCACTTCGTTCCAGGACTTTCCTTTCCAGCACATCTCAACCCGTTTAAGAGCAATAAATAAATCGTCAGTTTGTAAGAAAAATTTCAACATCCCGTATCTCGTAAACGAAGCATTTGCGGACATACGTTTATGAAGCAAACTGTCTTTATTTTTTCATGCAGAATTACCCCTTAAAGTTTTCCATACTTATTTAAAAACACCCTGTATTGATGAAAAAAAACATGGCTAGTTGTTAAAATACCTAAGTTTTTTATTATCCAACATAAGCGAATAAATTTAAAAAACAGAATATTACGAAAACAAGGAGCTATAGTTGGGTTTTAATTTCATCATTTTAGAAATGCCAGAATATTTCACAGCGTGATGCGAACTTTGAGAAAAAAAAACAGAGTTTTATTGGTAGTTGGTACACCCTATATAGGGTGAGGCAGATAAAGGGCCTATTAGAAATATCTCGAGAACTAAAGGTAACTGAATTATGAAAATTGGAATAATGGGGTTTTGAAGACTGATCTATTTAATGAAAATATTTTCATCTACTTGGTACTTCCGGTTATACCGGAAGTTGCTTATAACTTCGTTTTTTTAAATGGGATGCCCTGTATATTTTGCCATTTTTGGATTCTCCTCGATTTCTTCTTTCTTAAAATATCATGTTTTGTAACATTATACAGGGTAGGTTAAAAGATATTTACGTTTTCTTATTAATTTCGTAGCAATATTCACACCCTGTAGGATTGTAGTAGTTTGACATAATAATCTCTATTTATATTCAAATGATTTTCAATATAGTCTATTATTAGTATAGCTAAATTTTTAATTTTAGTATACAGGGTGGGTCTAAACTCGGAATGAGTATTTTCTGAGTTTTTTTAAATGGAACACTCTATATTTTAGTATTGTAATGAAATGATATTTCATGGTACTTTTTTATTTCTTAAGCATTTCCTATACCTAACTGCTTTAATTTGTGCTTAATTGTTAATCGCACCAACAATCTTAACTTCGATGGTATTTTGACAGTTCAACCATTATTGGCAATTTTAAGTATCAGTCTAAATTAATATGTATTTATTTCCAAAAAATTATTTGTGATTGAATATTTTCACGGCCAACCTAATACAATTTCACATATTTTGTGTTGCAATTAATGTTTTGCTTGAATCACCAATAACTCACAAATTAAAGCAGTTAGGTATAGGGAGTGCTTAAGTAATTAAAATGTACCATAAAACAACATTTCATTACAATACTAAAATAAAGGGTGTTCCATTTAAGAAAACTCAGAAAATACTCATTCCGTGTTTCGACCAACCCTGTATACCAAAACGAAAAATTTAGCTATACTAATAATTGTTAACAATAGAAGACTATATTAAAAATCATTTGAACATAAATAGAATTTATTATGTCAAACTACTACAAGCCTACAGGGTGTGAATGTTACTACGAAATTAATAAGAAAACGTAATTATCTTTTAACCTACCCTGTATAATATTACAAAACCTTATATTTAAAGAAAGAAGAAATCGAGGAGAATCCAAAAATGTAAAAATATACAGGGTGTCCCATTAAAAAAACGAAGTTACAATCAACTTTCGGTATAACCGGAAGAAGCAAAGAGACCAAAATATTTTCATTAAATAGTTCACACCTCAAAACCCCTGTATAACAATTTTCATGATTTTCTTACCTTTAGTTCTCGAGATATTTCCAATAGGCCCTTTATCTGCCTCACCCTGTATACAATGACAATTTACCTATCTAGCAACAATATTATTACAGCGAT
Organism: Diabrotica virgifera virgifera; assembly: GCF_917563875.1. Lineage (NCBI taxonomy): Eukaryota > Metazoa > Arthropoda > Insecta > Coleoptera > Chrysomelidae > Diabrotica > Diabrotica virgifera. Next base: position 47,054,889 of record NC_065452.1, read on the forward strand.
ATTGTTAAAGAATAAGGCTATAACATAGTAAAAAAATCTCGTAAATCGGACAATAGGTTTATGAAATTCGAGACATCAAAAATTGTCCATTTTTAACTTGGTGGTGCGTTAATTTCTTGGAGAAGTGTATACCTAATATTTTTATAATATGCTAAGTATTATAGATGTAGCCAAACGACATTTTAGCGTATTAATATATTTATACAATGTATACAAAAACTCACGTAAATTGCTAATATTTCAGTTGATATGTTTACACCAAAAGGTTTTTGAATCAATCAAGTTATCTGTATGTCAGTCTGCAAGTGACACCATTACACCAAAATAACTGTACTTTGAATTGCAACAAAAGAATGCTCGCATAAAATTTTTATAGATTTGATTGGAATACCTCTGAAAATAAATGGACAGGCGTTGCTGCCAAATCATCAAATGGTCAAGCTAGTTTTAGAAGAATATACACACAGTAGGGATATACACTACTATACAGGGTGTTTCAAAAATAGGCAACACCGTCTCTAAGATGGATAAAAAACTGAAAAATAATTGGAGTTTGATAAGTAAAAAATGTTTGCATCGTCATCCGTTTTCAAGATACAGGGCGTTGAAAAAAAATACACATTTTTTACGATTTTGCCGAAACTACTGGCAACATTGTAATGAAATGTTATACGAATATATTTATGTTTAGGAAACTGATACATCCTATGGATTTATTTTTATATCTGACTCTCATAAAGGGCGCTAGTTACAAGGTTTGTACCAAGTATTATTCAACATAACTTTTTGAAGGGTAGAATTATTAATCAAAATTTTAAGTGAACTTAAACATCATGAAAATTAACGGAGAAAAAACATCACAAAAAAATACTACGTGGAGTTGGACAGGAATGTATTCTGTCGCCGTTGATATTTAATATGTACTCAGAGAGAATTTTTAACTGGGCTCTATAGGGAGTAGACGAAAGCATCCTTCTAAATGGAGAAAGAGTAAACAATATTAGATGTGCCGACAACACCATGGTGATAGCAGATAGTTTAGAGGGACTTCAGAGGCTAATGGACAGAATCAACGAGTACAGTCAACAGTACGGACTAAACATTAATACCCAAAAAACAAAACAAATGATTATCAGCAAGGAGAATATAAACGAGGCTCATCTATACATTAATGGAACGCAGATAGAGCGCATAAAACAGTATTGCTACCTGGGAACTATTATAAATGAGCAGTGGAGCAATGTACCGGGTGTCCCAATAAGAATGGCTCTCGGCCATATCTCAGGAGCCGTTTATAGTAGAGCTTTGAAATAAAAAATGTTATAACAAAAGTTGCCTCAGGAAAAGCCTGGAAATTATTTTCATAATTGTGGGACCACCGCTAGAGGGCGTAATTGAATATCAAAAATTAAAAAATCTAAATTTTACAAAATTTTCCTAATGAAGGGGCACTGGAAATCCGATCGTCGTATTCTTCATAAAATTCTACGCATATTTGATTTGACAAGTTTAGGTCTACCTTTGAAAATAAGAAGTGGGGGTGAGTGGGAACCTTGTTATGAAAAACTGGCTGTGAGTCCGGTTCTGCTTAATCAAATTTTGCAAACTTGACCTTGTTGAAGACAGATCGTTTTCGTCAATGTAAAAGTTATGATTTCGAACCAACTTACTGAGTAATATTCCAGCTAGAAGGCGTTATTTAATTTTTTTTCAGAAATCTAGTGTTCCTTGGAAAATATTAAATACAAACATGCATTTTTAATACCATATTACAAAATTAGACAAAATTAGCAACAGAATAGCGAAAACCGCATGTTAATACCTTTTTTCTAGCTCGAGATATCTTACAAAACGTGTAAATTTAAAAACATAACTGTTACTGTCACCGGTAAACGAAATAATTCATTAAAAGTAGTGTGCTATGGAAACAACAAAGAAACATTTTCCAGCTGTCAACGTATATTAGGTCTTTTCAACGCTTCTCATTTGTTTCGAGCCTCGTTCATATATCGTATATTAATATTATACACGGATTATGCGGCATATGACAGAGGCTCGAAACAAATGAGAAGCGTTGAAAAGCCCTATTACAAAGAAATAAAAACAACTATTTCGTGATGACATAAACGTTCAAATTTTTGCCCATCATTTTCGTTGCAAACATTTACTCTTTCAAGAGTAGATTGAACAGCAGTCTCAATTTCTGCTCTCGATATGCTTTGAATGGCGTTTAGTATTCTCTGGATAATGTATTCTAGAGTAGTGTATGATGGGCAAAAATTTGAATATTTAGGTCGTCACTAAGTAGTTCTTTTTGTTCTGTGTTATATTTAATTTTAATAGTATTGTTTCTCTTTATATTGTTGTTTTAATTAATTATATTTTTATACGTTGACATCTGGAAAATGTTATTTTGTTTTTTTCCACAGCACACTACTTTTCATTAACTTAGTTTACCGGTGATAGTAACAGTTATGTATAAAATTTACACGTTTCTCGAAATATCTTGAGATAGACAAAAGGTATCGACATGCGGTTTTCGCTATTCTATTGCTAATTTAATCTAATTTTATAAAGTGTGATTAAAAATGCATACTTGTATTTAATATTTTCCAAAGAAAACTAGATTTCTGAAAAAAATTAAATAACGCCTCCCAGCTGGCTTATTACTTATTAGGATGGTTCAAAATTATCACGCTTACATTGAAGAAAAAGATCTGTCTTCAACAAGACCCAGTTTTCAAAATTTGATTTAGCAGAACGGTTATTTATACCCTTACTGACATACGCAGCTGAGACAAGAGCCGAGACAACAAAGACCAAACAAATAACGAGAACAACCCTAAGATCCATAATAGGTATCACACTCAGAGATAGAATACGAAACGGAGACACATTGAGAGAACTAGGCGTTCAAGACTTCTTGAGATGGACAAGAGCACGACGACGCATGTGGAGAGACCACGTAGATCGGATGGGCCTTGAACGTATGGCGAAATGAGCGAAGACACAGAAGCCCAACACCAAGCGACCTATAGGAAGACACAAAAAACGATGCTACGAGAGCTGGAGCTCCGGATGACAGCAGAGACTGTAACAGAAGAAGCAAGACATAGTCCTATTAAAAGAAGAAGAAGGATTGAAATATTAGCATGTTACGTTACTCTTTGTACACATTGTATACTACTACGAATAGTCGATAAAAATACATGTTGAAGATTAGAAAACTTGCATTATCCAATGCATGTATGAACTGTCTAATTCTTTGCATCCACGTATTCCCTGTTACCTTTGGTTATTTTACCCTAAATGTGTAATCTGCAACGTGTTTGCTAAATTATTTTTAAACGAAAATTTTAACGCTTTATAGTAATTACAGAACATTATGGTTTAAAGACAAAATTGAAATGTTAATTGAAATTAATGTTATTATAAAAATATACTTAGCATTAAATTCATTTAGTTTCGTATGAAGCTTTAAAATAATTTTTGAGAATTGCGGAAATCATGCATGAATTATATACTTCTATATATATATATATATATATATTGGTTTTAGAACGTCTTTCGACGTTGTGCGATGCCTAACTTCCACGTCCTTCTATCATTCCATTGGCCATCTCTAAGATCCCTTGTACTCATTGCTTTGGTTGCCCCTTCTTTCCATGTCTTTTTGGGTCATCCTCGTTTTTTGCGGTTTGGTGGTACCCACTGTGTCTTGTGTCTTCCATTCTTTGAACATGACCATAAAAAATCAACTGTTTCCTCACAATGTCTGTTGTGTAACCATCGATTCCAATTCGTCGTCTTACTTCCTCATTTCGAACTCTTTCCCTGCTGGATATACCTAACGATCTTCTAAACACATCCATTTGAACCATGAATATCAGGCAGTGACGAAGGAAAGTATCCGAGAGGGCAGAATGGAAGAACATTAATAGTTAGAAGTAAAGAAGAAGCTTTATTAATAGTTTTCGAGATTTAGGGATTTAGTCTGTTGCCACGTTTTTCAGAGTTTTTCACTAGAATTTTCCTCTAGTTATTATTATTTTGCGAACAATAAATTACTTAAATTTTCAATTGTTATCTAGTCAGATAACTATAGTAGACTCCCTCTATAACGAGAACTGAAATAACGGACTAATTACCTCGTTACAAGCGGATCTCGTTATATCAGACAAAAATAATATTGAAATGTTTTGATACCTCTTACGTAGTTAATTAGGTGTCGATGGTCGACTTGAACAATGAGACTTTGGCATCGTAAATTGTAAATTTCCTACAATATTCAATATCGGTCGATAGATAAACAGAAAGAAGTTTATTACAGGCAGATGTTTATTACAGAACTGGCCTCGATAGTAACACAGATGTTGGGCGTTTCTATATACAGGCAGTTGGGGTACTTACTTATAGCCATTACTGCATTAAAGACAGGTAAAGAAACATATTCTTCGATTTCATTTTTCCTCGTTATAACCAAACATGCCTCGTTATAGAGGTGTTATATTTCAATAGGAATTTCATGGGACATCTAGTGTACCTCGTTATAAGCGAAACCTTGTAATATCCGTGTTCGTTATAGAGAGAGTCCACTTGCATATATATTCATGTATGATGCCAAGCAATAATATACAGGTACATTATAATTGACTTTCTGTACTAATGTATCTGAACATGTCTGATAGAATTTTAGATGTGCTTATAGATGTTGCTGTCACTGTGCTTAGATTTTATCATAAATATAAGTTTATTTTGTGTTGTAGAATATTTTACTCAACTTAAATATCTTCCTTTGTCTTTAAACTTGGCTGTAAATACTAAATATTAATTTTCAATCGATAGTTTGAAATTATTAAAACCATGTGCTCATATTTGTTACTTAGGAAACAGTCTTACAAGTAGTGAAAAATCAGGAGGACACCCAAGTAGTTCTTTTATTAGAAATAATATGGTACTCAGATCCCAAATACACCAGGAAAATTTTGATATGTTAGAGTATCCCTTTCTGACCATTTTGAAATTTCCAGCTGATTTTATTTCTCACATAGGTAAGTTAAATTGTGAAATCCTGTTTAAATTCTGGAAAAAAATAACTAAACGAATCCTTGAAAAAACTTTTTATATTTAAAATAGTGAAAAAAGCTGTTAAAACGCCTTAAAAAATATGAAAACCGGAAAAGCCTCTGGACCTGACTACGTTCCTAGTGAAATTATACAATTTTTGGAAGAAGACAATTTAGAACTATTGTCGAGACTCTTCAACAGTATATACAAGACTGGTACAATTCTACAAGATTAGTTAACGTCTACGTTTGTGCCTATACCTAAATCAAACTATGCAAAAAAAATGTATCGACTTTCGATTAATAAGTCTCATGCCCCATATTCTGAAGCTTTTCTATTATCCATAACAAAAGAATTTACAAAAAATGCGAAGAAGATATGGGCCCGGAACAAATTGGCTTTCGAAACGGTATAGGAACTCAAGAAGCTTTGTTCAGTTTCATTGTTCTCATGCAAAAGTGTCGGGATCAACAAAAAGATATCTACTTGTGCTTTATAGACTATGAAAAGGCTTTTGACAAAGTCAAACATGATCATCTAATAGGATGCTTGCAAAAAAGAACCTGGATCCAAGCGACATTAATACAATACATGAACTCTACTGGAATCAAAACGCCTCTGTTAGAACCGGAATGGGTGATACTGAAACCATAAACATCCAAAGAGGAGTTAGACAAAGTTGTATACTATCACCATTATTACTTAACTTGTACTCAGAGAAAATCTTTGCACGAGCTCTAGATGAAGCACAAGAAGGAATAAAAGTCCATGGAAAAATCGTGAACATCAGGTACGCCGATGATACAGTACTGATTGCTGGCAATGAAGAAGAACTACAAATTCTGTTAAACCAAGTAGTGCGAGAAGGAGAACTATATGGCCTTAAGGTGAATGTAAAAAAACTAAAACAATGGCAATTTCAAAAAATCATACAGAAGTTATAAACATACGAGTCAACAACAATCTCGTTGAACAAGTGAAAAAGTTTAAGTACCTAGGATGTTGGATACATGAAACCTTAGACCAAGAACAAGAGATTAAATGTAGAATAGAACAGGCAAGAAACACCTTCTTAAAGATGCGACAGTTACTCACTGCCCTCAATCTTGATCTGTCCCTACGATACCGCATGATAACGTGTTATGTATATAGTGTATTATTACACGGCGTGGAAGCTTGGACGTTAACAGTTAGCTCGTTACGACGTTTAGAGAGCTTTGAGATGTGGGTAGGGGTATGGGTTTTCATCGTATGCTGAAAATTCCATGCAGGGCCGTCTTAACCCAGGGGTGCGAGGCACCCGGGCGCCAAGTCCAAGGGGCGCAATCTGAACACTTGCTAGGCTCAAACTTGCGCTTTTTGTCCTTAAAAAAACTACAAATAACAAAAACATACAAGTGCACTTTCTGTATTTTTTACAAAGGATGTTAAGGCTTACTACACCTACGATATAGAAATGAAATATGAAACCCATTTAGATTATTCCGACAATAATTTCAAAAAGGTGATGCGTACACTATTTTGACCAATATTGAATGTGGAGTGACAATGAATCACCACCTTGTAAAAATTATCAGTGTGTCCGAATCGCCGCGATAAATCGCAGCAATTTATTGTGACGATAAATTGCTGCGATTTATTGATTCTTTTAAAGCTGTTTAGACCCTGCGATAAATTGTTGCGATTGATTATAAACTGAAACAACTCGATCGTTACAATAAATTGATGCAATCCGATACCAACTCCAATCCAATTACAATTCCGAAAAATCGCTGCAATTTACCGTTTACACACAATGATAAATTGAAGCAACTCGATTGATATCTATAAATTGCTGCCATTTATCGCTGTGTCTAAACGCTGCCTAAACAAAATTTTAAAGTTAACTTTTATTATTACATATTGGACATTGCCATTGCAAAATTCAGTGAAAGATTTGAAATGATGAGGGGACATAATTATAATTTTTCTTTCATGGAAAGAATATTGAGTTGGAGAAACTCCGAAGAACACTTAAAAAACAACACAATGTTTAAATTTAGAAAAAAAACTAGCGCTTGGAAACAGATCTGACATAGATTGTGAAGATCTATTCCATGAGTTAGAATAATTGTTACCAATATTTTTTAAAAATATAGACACAACTCCACTCGATATTTTAAGATATATATATTCTAAAATAATTTAGTCTCCGTTTTCCCAAATATTTCTACATGTCTAAGGATAATATTTAACCTTTCCAGTAACAATAGCTGAAGGAGAAAGGTCTTTTTCTAAACTCAAATTGATCAAAAATAATTGGCTTTAATAAGTAGAGAAAAGCAAGTAAAAATAGATATAACCGCAACAATAAAAACTTTTTCCAACTTAAAAGCTAGAAAAGTTGATTTTGATATACCTACTTTAAAAAGTTTGGTATAGTTTATAAGATTGATCTCTTTTAAATACTGAAACCATGTTTTTTAATATACAAGGTGGGCCAAAGAAAACAGTCCACCTCGATATTTGGCAGTAATTATTACATTTTAAGGAAATGGAGAAACATTTCGATTTTTGTTTTCATATTGCAATTTTTTAGCATATCGTCGGTGATTCTGCAAAACCTCGTATGAGAATTTTTTCAGAATTTGGTTGTTTGCCCTGTCAGAGGCTCCGTTGGAAAATACACATGTTAATGTAATGAAAATGTCAAGAAACCTAATTACGTTAACATAGGTAGTTACGAAATGACATTCTCATTACGTTAACATGTGTATTCTTTGACGGAGTTTCTTACAGGGCAAAAAAACTAGGTTCTGGAAGGGATAAATTCTCATACGAGGTTTTGCAGAATCACCGACGCGCGACGATATCTATATTTCAAACTGGTGACGTCATCCATCTGAGCGTGATGACGTAATCAATCATTTTTTTAAATTGGAATGGGGTCGTGCGTAGCTCATTTGAAAGGATGTTCAATTCCCTATTCAGTAATAGTATAAACATTAATATCACTATTTATACAGGGTGGCCAAAAAATAATTTTTGCATTAAATTATTTGACGCAAAAAGAAGAATGTATGTAATGTATTTAACTCAAAATACATTGTACTGCTGTCAGAAAATAGAAAAAAATGTTTATTTCACAAATAAACATTTCTTTTCGCTTAAATGAAATCACAAACAGCCACCCACCTGCCTCTTAGCAGTTTGAACATTTAATTTAAGCGAAAAGCAATGTTTATTTGCCAAATAAACATATTTTTCTATTTTCTTCAGCAATAAAATGTATTTTGAGTTAAATAAATTACATAGATTCTTCTATTTCTGTCAATTAATTTAATTCAAAAATTATGTTTTTGTCCACCCTGTATACATAATGATATTAATGTTTATATTTCTGAATAGAGAATTGAACATCCTTTCAAATGAGCTACCACACACGACCCCCCATTTCCATTGAAAAAAATTATCGATTACGTCATCACGCCCAGATGGATGACGTCACTAGTATGAAATATATATCAAAAAATTGTAATTTAAAAATAAAAATCGACCTGTTTCGCCATTTCCTTAAAATCTAATAACTACTGCCAAATATGTACTGTTTTCTTTTGCCCACCCTGTGTAAATAAAGAAAGCCAACATAATTAGTTTTAATTTTAGCGTACCTATAACATAATCTTCTGACAAAAGGAGGCGCAAAGATGAGTCTTGCACCCCGGCGCCGTGACGGCCCTGATTCCATGGACCGACCGCGATAGAAATGAAGTTTTGAGGCATATAAATAGAGAACGTGAACTCACAGAAATTGTCAAGAAACGTAAAACATCTTATCTTGGACACATATTTATATTAAACATCTTATCTTGGACACATTATAATATTATATGTGGATTTAAATATGTGGATATAAGATTTCCGTAACGAATCCACCCCTCATTGTCATGGTTTAACAATTTAAGGGACTGGTTTAAATGCAGCTCCATAGAACTTTTCACAGCAGCGATAGATAGAGTAAAGATAGTGATGATCATATCCAGCATCCGATTGGGAGCGCACTTGAAGAAGAAGGTGTTTAAAAATTGTAACATCAAATTAAGATAAAAATTACACTCCAGCTGTATCTTTTTATAAAATTTTGTTTTTTGAATTAACAAATTATATGTTACATTGCTATAGTCCGTCCAATATGCCAATATACTTACCGTTGCACGTAATTATCTACGTCTGATATCCAAGTTGATATTGTTGCCTAATTACAAAAAAATCTTGAATTCATTTTAAATCAAATATATCACATAATTTTTGCCAGAAGTGGATTATACAACAAAACAAATTAATATTCAATGTAAATAAATAAAAGCTTTAAAGATAGAAAACAAGAATTACGTTATAATCTTACGTTAAAGTAAATAATATTAAAAACATTAAATATAATAAAACAAAAAATACTTATAATAGTAAAGAATAAAAACAAATATGAAGTGTCATCACCGCAGCTTTCACATAAATGTTACCTTTGTTAGATTGCAGTTAGAGTGTAATCCGAACAAGTGTGCTTTATAAAAACGCTTTATATTCCACTTATACAAATTAAATGAAACAAGTTAGGGTACGTTTCTTTAAATGTACATTAATAGAAATCTTCCAATATTATTTATACGCGTATATAATAAAATATGTCTACTGGTTGTAATTCCCGTGTACCTGGCTAAATGAGTCTAAAAAGGAACATACCTACCGCCTAAATATTTCGTGTTGGTATCATGTGACGTCACGGGCTATGACGCGGATGACGTGCAACGGTAAGTATATTGGACGGACTTTACATGATTTCTACTTATTTAGGAGGTGCTGTAAGTGCACGATCTGTGAAGAGACTGGAAACCATACGAAACATTGAAGAGCCTGAGTCCAGAGACACCTGGTGGTCGGAAATAAGAATGGAAATACGTTCACATGCTAGAAGTTTGAATTGCAATGCCGTTTTGGGTTATTATGAATCTTCCAGTATTTGGTAAGTAATATTTTTACACATGTACTAGGTTGGTCCGGTAAGTACTTCCTCCAAAAGAATAACGAAAATTTTGGAAAATTATTTTTCAATATTGTCCTTTTAGTTATATCCACTTGACTGAACCATGCTCCAACTTCTTTAACCTGTCTGCAAAATGTTATAGCTCCAATTACAGCTCCCGAAACGAACCATGGCCGATGAGAAACGCTGTCGACGGTCGTACGCCCACCTAAACTCGGGTCTAGGAAAGTTGGCCGAGAACACTTCGCCGACGGAAAATTAGTCGACAAACAGTTGGTCGAATGCACAATTCATCGAATGTACAATAATTCGTCGACGAACATTTGATCGAATAGATTTTTCGTCGACAAACTGTTATTTATCTTTAGGATAAAGGGATCAATGGTGACAAACGACGGCTTATTGGTTTTTATTTTGTTAACTGGAATATTGTATTATACATATCTGAATTTATTTTTTTTTTGGGGTTTTGTTAATGTTTTTTTCTAAATCTTAATTATTTTTAAATGTAATGAAAAAATTGGCTGCGATGGGAAAGTAGACAGCAAATATAAACTGATATTTTAATTAGTGATGTTGTATCGTTCTTCTTTTTGGTGTCGGCGCACTTGCGAACGAAGCATTTCCGGACAAGTCCAATTTGGGGGCACTTGCGGACAAGACGAAATATGCAAGATACTGGGGTAAATAAATTGTTAGGGAATCGATATTCCCTATTCCCTATAATGTTTTCGACTGCAATAATCAGTCAATATCAATAAAAAGGTAAAGAAATCGTGAGAATAAACTTCCCTTCACACTTTATCCAAGGCTTAGGACTGGCAATTTATAAAATATTTTTTTTTTGATATGGTACAAGGAAACTATAATTGGTTTGGTTGGATAATGGAATGATTTTGAATAAAGAGAAAACCAAAGTAATGAGGATAGGGGACAATAAAAAAATGAGCATTTCAATTGAGGGAAGAAAATTAGAACAAGTCGACATGTTTGAGTATTTAGCACTAAGGTAGAGGATTCAGGAGATGACGAAATGGAAATCAATTCAAGAATAGAAAAAGCTATGAAAACATACTATCTAATGAACAGGGATTTAATAGCAAAAAGAGAAATTTCACGGAAAACCAAAATGAATGTATACTAGACGATATTCAGACCAATCCTCACTTTCGGTTACGAATCGTGGGTATTAACAAATAGACAGAAAAGTAAATTACAGGCTACCGAAATGAAATACTTGAGAAGAGTGAGAGGAGTCACGAGAAGAGACAAAATTAGAAATAATGTAATACGGGAAGAGCTAAACATCCACCCCTTGATCTCATTTATCGAACAGAAACAGCTAAGTTGGTGGGGACATCTGCAACGTATGGAAGACGAATGACAGGGTAGAAGAGTATGGAAAGCCAAAACATGGAAGAAGGCAAAGAGAGGAAGACCTAAAAAGACCTGGGACAAAACAGTTGGGGAACTGCTGGTAAGAAGAGGAACCACTTGGAATGAAGGAAGAAGAATGGCAAGCAATAAAAAAGAATGGCGAAAATTTGTATACCAGTAATGGTATACTGACTGCCATACACCATTAGATGGTATAAGTAGCTCCTGATTATATATATATATATATATATATATATATATATATATATATATATATATATATATATATATATATATATATATATATATATATATATGAGTTAGTTAGAAGCAACCTACCTTGCTCGTTTCGGTACGAAACCGATCTGTGCCTCTACTTTGAGGCCACGAGATGTCACCTGGTATTTATTGAAAAATACCTACGGCGTCAAACAAGCAGGAAATAATCGCAACTTTCTACTTTTTAAAAAGTATGAAAACGTTCCCAAGATGGCAGCACAGACGAAGGTAGAATATTTATTTCCCGTATAATATTTTACATATATATATATATATATATATATATATATATATATATACAAAGAAACTAACTTTATATATTGACGTGTTTCCGCTATGTATTATTCCCTTTGGGTCTTTGTCGACGAAAAATCCATTCGAACAAATGTTCGTCGACGAATTGTACATTCGATTAATTGTGCATTCGACCAACTATTTGTCGACCAAATTAATTTTGTCGACTAATTTTCCGTCGACGAAGTGTTCTCGACCAACTTTCCGACACCGCCTAAACTCAACAGTCTCTACACAGACAGGATTTCTCTTACCGGACATGGTTCGCTCCGGAAGCTGTACATTGCTTAACATTTCAATCAATCTAAAGTTGGATTATTTAAACTAAATTCCTTCAGTGTATATAAAAAAAATTAACTTTCTTACTTTTATTTTCAGTGAAGATATATGTATTTTAAGTGCCTACGGAACAGCTGTAGTGCTGAACTTTCATAAAAGTGATGATGCTGACGAATATGCATCCCTGTTAAAACAGAATATAACTGCAACTCCAAATGAAACCTGTAGTTTATCTTATGAAAAGAATCAATATGATAGGGATAAACAGAAAATGGTACGAATCATGAAAATTAGTTAAAATTAATAAATAATTAGATCTGTTACAGGAAAACACCCATAGTAATAATAAACATAGTGATAGTCCAGATTTTTCTACCAATACTGGCAATTCTGTATGTACCATTACACATTTACCATATGCCAGTAGTGATATTCCTGTAAAGGCAACTTTAGGAAAATGTATGATATGCAGGTACGACAAAATAATATATTCCTAAACTTTTTAAAAAATTAAATATGGTGACTGTCCCACTTTTTTGATTAAGTTAATGAAAAATTACTGAACATACATAAATTTTGTTTGAATCCCCACATTTATATTAACATAACCCTAATACATTATAATCAAACATCCCAAACTGGTCTCTTAGCAAGAGAACACCCTAAAAACCATCCGAGTCCAAAATGTCCTCAAACTCCATCCATCTTACGATAAGGTATTCGTCAGACATCCTTAAAAGAAACATTCTTTCCTCCTATACAAACTGCAGTCCTCTGCTAACAACGAATTTCCTGAAGAATGCATAGACACCCTGGGGGCAACTTCTCTCTTCTATTGTCTTAATTAAATAACTCACTTCTAGATTTACACGCGGACAAGGAGGACTTGGTTTTCTGTGGTTTCCCGATCCAGTTGGACAGTTATACCTGCCTATAGGGAAATAACAACCACAGCTGCTCTCATTTACTTACTTACTTCGTGGCGTTACAACCCTTTGTGGGTTTTAGCCGACTCGACAACATGCCTCCACTGTTTTCTGTCTTGAGCAACCTCCATCTAATTCTCCACGCTCATAGTGTTCAGGTATCCAGCTATATTATCTCGCCACCGGAGTCGAGGGCGTCCGCGTGGTCTTTTTCCAGTTTGATCTTTCTTCCAATGAGCTGCCCTCATTGCTTATTACTAAAGAAAAGCAAATGAATAAGAAGAATAATTGGAATAAAACCGTTATTTCTATAAGCCCTCTCTTCTCTGGTCTTCACTCTCCACCAAAGAATCATACACTAAATTCTATCACCAGTACCTACACTCAGCACAAGAAGACACGTCCTGATAAAGCAATCAGGCTGCCTAAACGGGACACCTCATCAACACACATGAGCTAACCCTGAAGACCCAAAAGAAATATCATTCTTCTTCTTTTTCCTGCTTCCTTAATAGGCTCGCGCCTATTCCATTTTCGGATGCCTCATCATCAGATATCCAGGTTGTCACTCCATCTCTTCCTTGGCCTTCTTACACTCCTTCGGCCGTTTGGTGATCTGTCTCTTTACCAGTCTTCCGTCTCCCATTCTTCCTATATTGCTATACCATTTTTTTTTTCTTCTCAGTGTCCAGTCATTTATATTCTTTATATTACAGCTTTGCCTGATGTATGTGCTACGTTGTCTATCCCATAATGATTTTCTTGTGATATCTCGGCTATTTTCATTTCACATGCTTCCATCAGTCGTTTTGTCCTTGTGGTGTCAAGTCTTGTTTCCGCAGTGTAAGTCATAATTGGCCTAACTACTGTCCTATAGATCTTGGCCTTTATTTCTGTCCGTAGATGTGTGTTGCGCCAGATAGTGTGTTTAAGACATCCTGCTATTCTGTTGGCTTTTTTTTTACTTATTGGGCAACTTCCGCTTCTGTCTCCATAACTGTGCATTAGCACTCCCAGATAGGTGATACTTCTTTCTTGCTGGATTATTTTGTTGTCCACTTCCAGCTTGTACTTTATTGGATCTTTAGAGATTGCATTACTTTTTTTTATTTGGTGATATTATGTCTTGCTGTCATATTAAATTGATATAAAAGTCTCTGAAGGTTATCTTCACTCTCTGCAATAAGTATGGCATCATCTGCATTGCATACTAAAGTCTAATTCAATAAGCGATGCAGGGCGATGTAAACATTACCACGTTAGGCCTCGAACAGGGTCGCATTTAGGATTATCTTTTTGTTTAGTCAGAATATATAATTATCTTATAAAATACGAAATTTATATTTTAATTTTGCAAAAGTGCTCGACAAAGAACCTGATTATTTTAGTTCATATCCGATAATAGGAACCATTTATACAGGGCGAAAAAAACAAGAATTTATTTTTTGCCAACAATTTTATGTACAAAAAATATAAGTTTTATTTTTAATTTTTGATATACTTAATTGTTTGTGCTACTGTTGTCACTGTAAACATACTTCTATCACAAACTCCAACTTTATTGGCCACATTTTCACAATATCTTCAACCACTAACCCGGGATTTTCTTGTCTTTCACATTTAAAATGATTTCTTTATTATGATTAAAATGACTTAAACGCTTCTTTTACACACTTCGTTTTCGAGGAGGACTCCATGTATTTTCAACCAATTCATCAGCAGAATCAGAATCACGTATAGATACGGTCGTTATACAGATAAAAATGTATACAGTGCGTCGATAAAGTGACGCATAAATTCATTATTTCGTAAACCGGCGACTTCAACGAAAAATTCCGAAACAGGTCGATTTTTATTTTTAAATTACAATTTTTGTGGCATATATCATACTAGTGACGTCATCCATCTGGGCTTGATGCCGTAATTGGTGATTTTTTAAATAAGAATAGGGAACATGTGATAGCTCATTTGAAAGGGTATTCAATTATCTATTTATTATTATGAACATTAACATAATTATTTATTCAGGGTGTTCAAAAAAAATTATTAAATTAAATTAATTGAGACAAAAAGAGGAATGTATGTAATTTATTTAATTCAAAATACGTTTTACTATTGTCAGAAAATAGGAAAATGTGATTATTGGACAAATAAATATTGCTTTTCGCTTAAATTCTATGTTAAAGCTGTCACCCACCTGCCTCTTGGAAATTTGAACATTTCGTTTAAGCGAAAATCAATGCTTATTTTTTAAATAAAACATTTTTATGTTTTCTGACAGCAGTTAAAGGTATTTAGAATTAAACAAATTACATACATTCATCTTTTTGTGTCAATTAATTTAATTTAAAAAAAATGTTGGACACCCTGTATAAATAATTATGTTGATGTTGATATTACTGAATAGAGAATTAAATACCCTTTCAAATGAGCTATTACATGACCCCTATTCTCATTTAAAAAAATCATCGATAACGTCATCACGCCCAGATGAATGACGTCATTAGTATGATATATATGTCAAAAAATCGTAATTTAAAAATAAAAATCGACCTGTTTCGGGATTTTTCGGTAACGTCGCCTGTTTACGAAATATTAGGTTTGTTCTAGCATCGGTTTCAAACGGTTTGAAACCATCAGCGAATAGTGGACCAGCGCGAGTAGAGGGGATAGCACTGGTGACTGTATTATGTTCTCTCACTGACCAACTATTTGCTGACGGTTTCTGACTAGTTTGACTGTTTGCTAGAACAAACCTAATGAATTTATGCGTTACTTTATGGACGCACTGTACAAGTAGTTTTAAATCGCACAACAAATAATTGCTAATTCAACATTAACAGCATAAACATAATTGTCTTTTAACCATAAAGACGACTAAATATTTACTAACAAATCGATTCAAATTACAAACTTTCAATACCGAAATATTATACCTACCTAAATCTTGTCCGAACCTGTATTAGTTGCCGACGACGTCGGCAGTAACAAAATGAAGATTGACATTTCGGTTAGTTTTTAAATATTCTTGAAGAACTGTTGCTTGCATGTACGCATGCATTATTCATTAATTTTCTAAATCGGATTATTTTTTCACTTACTATGTATTCAGTGATTACAATAATTTATTTACTATGCAATAAACACTAATAGTTGAGAAAAGAAAAACATTAATAAAGTGTCATAATAATTATACTGTTCGGAACGAGTAGACTCATTTGGAACATCTGTAACAATTATCTGTTAAAAGGACTAAGTTTTCACTCTAATGGCATATAAAACAACATAATTGTATTTTCGTTTTGCAACGAAATTGAAAATGGTTATTCATTTTTGATTTACATTTATTCTGATTGGAGTACGAAGGGAACCATTATCGTTGGAACTTTACCGCGCTGAGCAGATGGGACGTGAATTGTAAATTGTAGAATTCCCTCATCTTCCTTAGTCTCAGCATCCGTATGGCTTGCAATTTGTAGAAGCCTCGGAGGTGTAACCAGAGAAGGCTCCCATTATTTTCATTCTGGTGGGATGTAGAATAGCATTATGTTGTTTTATATGCCATTAGAGTGAAAACTTAGTCTTTTTGCTAGCAGTTGCCGCTAGGGCATCTATGCCATTTCGTTCGTTGCAATCCGGGACTGCACGCTGGGGTTTGTTTTGGTTGGATCAGAGAGAGCAGCATATGTGCCTCCTGATGAGAGACTAATAAGTTTCGAAACCGGTAGATGTGCTTGCTGCACTCTCTGATTGGACTAGAATATGGTTCGGCTGTATTTTCGTTTTGCAACTAAATTGAAAATGGTTATTCATTTTTAATTATCTGTTAAATTTATCGTTGTTTACATGCCCTGCATCGTTTATTGAATTAAACTTTAGAGAGATAGTTTCTTCACCCATTCTGTACCCTATACTCAGCTTTTTGACTTTATAAATAATTTAATCCATGATGAGGTTAAACAGCAGCGGGCTCAATAAAACAGCAGTTAGCTTAGTTGACAATAAACAGTTAAAAAACCAAATGTCAAGCATAGGTTTTTCCTGGATATTCCCAAGTACTTCTTTGATGCTGACTATTCAAGGCTCCTTAGTGTTACCCTGGCAAGTCTACACCCTTGCCCTCCTTCTCTATCAAAAAAATTTTTAACATAATTTGCTTTATTTTTAGAAAGGGGAAAGTTCCTGAGGTACTAATAGCTACAATAGAACCTTTAGACGGCATACCCAGCACAGGAAGGGGATGTTTTATTGAATCGTATGTTTGTCGACCTTTAAAAGACTTAAAAGGCGAGTGGAGTGCAAAGGAAATATCAGACGGTTTGCCTTTTCTAGAATATGAGCTCCATAGGTTGTTAGTTAACAAATTGAAAATAAAGGTAAGTTTCTGTGTAGGTCATAAAATATTATAATGTACCATATCTTCTTTAGCAGCCTCCTATGGCCAAGTCCTGGACATAAGACTCCCCTTAAGTTTTCCATATTCGCCTGTCTTAAGCTATCTGGTGCGTTTTTTCCTGCCTTTTCTTTAATGTTGTCGATCCATCTTTTTTTGCTATCTTCCTATGCCAAGTTTATGTGCTTTTGGTCGACATTGTATCATTCTCTTTGCCCACTCTCTTCACTTTCTCTTGCCACATGCCCTGTCCATTTCCATTTAGATTTTCCGATAGCTTCGATAACATCTTTTACTTTGGTTCTTCTTAGATCTTCGTTTCTCATATGATCTCTTAAGCTTGCATTTATCATAAGTCTCTCAATAGCTCTTTGAGTTGCTTCTATGTTTATTGAGAGATTAGTTAGTAAGTGTCATGGTCTCCATTCCATAAGTCATGACAGGAAGGGTCATTATCATCAGGGATTTTCGTTCCGGTGGAATGTTTGCCGCTCTTACTTAGAGCTCTCTGATTCGCTTATTGCGGTGAATCACTCCGCATTCCACTTGTATGTTGTCAAAGTTTGTTGCATGACTTGGCTTTCGTTACAATTTTCTTCCACTTGAAACGAAATAAGGAGATGGCCTACCCCAGCCAATTGAAATAATATTCGAAAATATTACCTCAATCATCCAAGATAGCCATCGCTACACCCTTAGCTTAGCTCAGTCGCTCAGGTGTGTGTTCGTCTTGTCCTAATCTTAGATATGAACTATGAAAATTCGGAATGGAAGCAAACAAAACAATATTTTTAACTAATCATGTTTATTATTCATAAAAATATAATAAAAACGTGACTTATCACTTGCATTAACAAATATATTCAAATTCTTGCCAAAAACTAACAATTTTTGGATTATACTTATGGCTTTTGGTAGCTGGTATTTGTTGGTAACTTCTTGATGTCGAATGGTACTGCTGTAGACTTCTTGTCGGCCTGGGCGGATGTTCGGCCCTAGGCCCCTGCAGTTGGAAATGGTAGTTGTTGCAGTCTAGATGTCCTGGTCTTCATTTTTGTCAGCCTTAGTTCCATCACCGGTGAGGATGCTGGTGTCTCCCGTAGGGAGGAAAGTGATTTATTCCCAAAAACTAGAAGAATAATGCGTTTGACATCAAGAAGAAAAGCTACCCTTTGCCAAAAAGTATTCAAAGATGAGCTGAGCAAAGTATGCTGATGGCAAGGGATAAATTAAATGGAATTAAGATGAGGAGAATAATTAAAACTTGATTACTAAATGTGCATATATGTAAATTAAAAAGATATATGTATTTAAAACTAAAATATCAGAAACCATGCCTTTAGATGGGAGGTTAGGTTAGATATAAAAAAATTTAGAAAAAATTATTATAAAAAGCTGTATGAAAAACTCACCTCAAGAGAATATTAATTGTTGATGAAAAATAATTCTAATTTTCAAATTACATGCCTTTTTAAGGAATAATTCTTCCCTTCCATTTTGTTTGTGTCAGGGAGTAGGGATGAAGTGACACTGTCATTGAAAACGACATTTGAAATGACGACCAAGTACGTATGAAGTAGCAGGCATGTTCCGTATTGAAAGACAGAAACTTACAGAGTAAGAATATACAGGGTACGTTCAGTATGTTCAGTTGATGATTCAAATGTTAGATGAAAAAAGATATATTAAATAGAAGATAATACAAGAGGGTAATAAAAGAGGATAATAAAACAGGGCGCCAACGAGTTGTTTTTAACGAAGAAAACAGGTAAAACAAATAGAAGAAAATTGTTACTAATGAAATATTAAAGAAAATAAAGTAAAATAATTGTTTAAACATAAAATATCAAAGATGTGACGTTTGTAACGTTACACACTCATTTCGATATGTGCATAGTTCCCTCCAGTTTCTCACTTCCAGAATTTTGATATCTCTCATGATCTGGTCCTACCATCTCTCTCTGGGTCTTTTCCTTGGCCTTTCTTGGCATTTTGGTGATCTGCTTAGTCAGTAGTTCATTTTTCCTTCTCTCTATGTGTCCCAGCCATCTTAGCCTCTGTGCTTTAATAAATCTAACTATATCTTCTCCCTTCATTATGTCTCTTAGTTCATGGTTCATTCTTCTTCTCATTTCTCCGTTGTCCATTCTTATCGGACCCATAATCCGTCTGAGGATTTTCCTTTCGAATATTCTTAATTTTTTTTCATCTTTTTCCGTGAGGCACATTGTCTCCGCTGAGTATGTAACTACTGGTCTGATTGCAACTCTGTATATTTTCAGTTCTGTACTTCTGGATAAGTTCTTGTCCTTCATAAGCCTATGATATCTTCAGTGTACAGGACAGGAAGACGGCAGGAAGGATATATGCGTGTAAAACCTTTCGTTTTAAATTCATCATCATCATCATTTGGCTCTACAACTCTATGTGAGTCTTGGCCGCGTTTACTATTTCTTTCCATTGTTGTCGGTCCTGAGCAGCTATTTCCCATTGCTGTACTCCCATTTTGCGTAGGTCACTAGCTACTGCTTCTTTCCATCTCTTTCTTGGTCGACCAACTGACCTTTTGCCATCGGGCATTTCCCAGAATGTGGCGTTCAGAAGTCTTTCGTCACTCGATCTTAGCACGTGACCCGCCCATCGTATTCGGTTTGCTGTAATGTATCGTACTATGTTTTCATCTCCATATATTGTCTGGAGTTCATCATTGTGTCTTCTTCTCCATTCTCCTGTAGTCTCTTCTCTGCATGGCCCATAGATAGTCCGCAGTATCTTTCTTTCAAGTACCATTAATTTTGTCGTTTCTCGCTGGTTCAGAGTCCATGTTTCGCTTCCATACGTTATTGTGGGACGAATTATTGTCTTATATACTCTTATTTTTGCTGGTATTGAGAGTATTTTTGATTTAAGTAGGGTCATTAATGAGTAATATGCCCTGTTCCCTGCAATGATCCTGGCTGCCACGTCCTTTTCATATTTATTTTCAAATGTTATGATCGCTCCCAGGTACTTAAATTCTTTGACGACTTCAAAGTTGTATTCATTAATTGTTACGTTTTGTCTAACCCTTAGTCTTGGGTTCTTCGTAACCACCATGTACTTGGTCTTGTCCTCGTTGACCTTAAGACCAACTTCCTTGGCTCCGTTCTCGAATAGGGTGAAAACTTCTTTTGCATCTCTGGTGAATTGTGCAATTGTGTCCACGTAATCCGCAAAGGCCAATAGTATTTTTGATCCTTGGGCGGCAAATCCGTTTGTCAGTTGTGGCTGAGCTTTTCTTACTGCATGTTCCAGTGCGAAGTTAAACAGCAGAGGGGCGAGATATATATTCCACAGCGTGGATATAATTTTGTATGTTGTGTTGATTAACGATATTCCTCTATAGTTCCGACATATTTTTTTGTCTCCCTTCTTGTAAATAGGTATTATATGGCTTTCATGCCAGTGTTTCGGTATTTCTTCTCTTTCCCAGACTTCTCTTATAAGATGATATATCTCAAGATGTAGTTTTTCTCCCCCTTTTTTAGTAGTTCCGCCTGTATGCCGTCTGGGCCTGGGGCTTTTTTTAGGGACGAAATTGCGGACTTTACTTCAGCTAGTGTGGGCCCTGGTATTTCAGGTTCGGCTAACTGGTACTGTCTTTGTTGCCCTGTCGTTGTGGGGTTTTCTGTATTTAAGAGTTGCTCAAAATACTTTCTCCATTGGCGGCTTATCTCTTCGTCGTCTGTGAGCAATTGTCCTGCATCGTCTTTTATAAATCTTGGGCTGTTGGTCGTGTTGCCCGTAATTGTTTTTAGGTCCCTATAAAACTGTCTAGACTGACCGGTTCTGTGTTCCTCCTCGAGTTGCTGTATTCGTGCTTCTAGGTATTGTTTCTTTTTTCTTCTTAAAAGTCTTCTCGTTTGAGTCCTTACTCTTGTATTCTTCCCTGTTCTCTTCTGTAGGTCGTGTTAGTAACTCCAGCTTCTTGATTGCTTTCTGCTGTAAGCTTTGTTCGCACTCCTGGTCAAACCACTGGTTTTTCTTCTTGTTATTCCTTTCTTTCCCTATAGTTTCCGCTTCGGCGCTTTCTATGACGTTTGTTATATTTTGCCATTTCTGGTCTATGGTCAATTCTGGTGTTTATGTTTCTTCTTCTTCCGGTGTCTGCAATTTATTTTGGATCAGTGACTGATATTCGCGTTCATTATCAGGTAGATAGAGCCTTGAAATGTCCCATCTGTTTCCTTGTTTTCGTTGCTTTGGATGTCTCGTGTTTAGCCTTGTTCTCATTTTTATTCTGACCAGGAAGTGGTCAGAGTCACTTTCTGTTCCCCTCAGACTGTGTGCGCCGATGATATTGCTAGAGTGTCTTCCGTCGATAAGCACGTGGTCTATCTGGTTTCGTGCGATTCCATCATTTGACACCCAGGTTACTTTATGCATATCTTTCCTTTGGAACTGTGTAGTTTTTACTTACTACCATATTGTTGGCTACAGCGAACTCTGCCAGTCTTGATCCGTTATCATTAGTGTTATCGTGTAAGCTATGTGTGCGGATCACCGCTCTACGATGATCCTCTTTACCTAGTTTGGCATTGAAGTCTCCCAGTATCGTTTCGTTTTAAATTATCTGGGATTTTTGGATCTTTTATAATAAAGCTTAGTTTAGCTACTGCTATCCAAACCATTCTTATTCTTCTGCTTATTTCTGCAGTTTGGTTTTCTTTGCCATGTTTTATTTTATATCAAGAGTGATATCTACTTCTCCAATGCTTGTTTGAAGTCTGTTAACATTTTTCTTGCAACTCCTTTACGTAGCATATAATGTATGTCCTTATGTAGCATGTAATGTAGCATTTATCGGGGTATATTAGTGAACTTCATGTTTTTTAGGGAATGAATGCAATATTTGGTTTAAAATTCAGAATAACTGTTGGTGAGAAGTTGATCATTGCAACGGCCACTGGTACAGCAATATTTTTAACATCTTTACCGAGTCCAACCGTACCTAAACTGGTTTCTGACGAAAATGTAGACGATCCAAAGATAATCACATTACAAAAGCAACTAAAGGAAACAGTGAAGAAGAACAAAGAAATTTATAAAATTGAGGTAACTTTTTAAACATTAATATGTCTACGGTCTAAAGTTTCTTGAGTTTCTTAAACTAATTATGAAATTTTTTTTATTTATGTTTCCTGATTACACCAATAATCAGCAAAATATACGGGAAGCTCTTAAAAAACCGAATAGAAAACGAATACAAGAAAATGGAGGCAGAAGAACAAGCAGAATTTAGAGCCGGAAGATCTACAATTGATCATCTATTTGCAATCACACAGGTCATGAAAAAAAAAACAGCGAACAATCAAGAGATTCATTTCGTATATATTGATCTGAAAAAGGATTACGACAGTGTACCTTTGGTAAATTATGGGAGGTAATGGAGAATACCAATATAAACACAGAAATCATAAAAATAATTAAAAATTTTTATTATCGTCGTGTTTAACAACACGACCACGAGAATTAAACAAGGAAACAAACTCACCGAAGGGTTTTTGACAAATAAAGGGCTCAAACAAGGATGCTGCCTCTCTCCAACACTTTTTAAAATATATTTGGAACAAGCTCTGACAAATTGGAAACGGAAATGCAAAAATATGGGACTCCCATTGAATGACCATACACTATAATACATTCTTTGTTTCGCAGACGACCAAATACTAATAGCACAAGACTACGGTGATATCTGTTACATGACAAGAAAGCTAATAGAGAATAGAGGAATACAGGAGATAGGGACTAAAGATCAAAATAGGAAAAACCATATATATATGAATATCGGTGGAACGCAGCAGGACTTGATACTAGACGGAGGTGAAACAATCAGTAAATGTAACGAATATAAATACCTGGGTATGAAAATCACGAATGATGGAACACTGGACGGAGCCAGTAAAGAATGAAATATTCAGGGAAAAAAGCAATTAGGCTTCTAAACTCAATACTTTAGGACAAGCACATAAACAATCAAAACAAGAAAAAGATCTATAACGTCATAGTGAACAGCATCATAACATATAGCTGCGAAGTATTGCCTATGAAGGAAAAATCAAATCAAAGGTTAGATGGTCACCGAGATGGATTTCTGGAGAGAGCTGCAGGAAGATCAAGAACAGAACATGTCACCAATGAACGAATACGAGAAATAATGAAGGTAACACATACAATAAATGACGAAATCAATGAAATACAACTACGATGGTTTGGTCACGTACAAAGAATGCACGAAGACAGAATCCCAAAACAAATACAAAACTGGGAAGCGCAAGTTAGAAGAAGTAGAGGTAGACCGAGGAAAAGTTGGCAGGTAGGAATAAACAAAGCCATGGATGAAAGAGGTCTGCAAGTAGATCAATGTGCGGACAGAGAGGAATGGCGAACGGGTATCAGAAGACGGAGAACGTTGTAAACCGATAGAATATATGTTTCCCTATTACTCAGTTCTTTGGCACAGGTACAACCGTGTCAATGATCACTGTAAGCGTGGGACATATAACAATTTATTGCTTATAGTAATATATTATGGCCATGTTTTGAATGCAAGAACTATTTTTTATAATTCCCTAATTTAGATTTACAATCTGCAATAAAGTAGTTCACGTCAAATAAATTTTATGTTAAAAAACAAATTTTCTAGGATGGAATTGAAGGATCCCGGGCTTGGTCAGATGATGATTCGGATGAAGAACCAACTTCTTTAGATCTGTCATCCGGTAGTAAAGATTGCTGTGTTTTAGAGGTAAGAACTTGATTTTTTGCTTCTTTAATATTATGCCATATACCAGACTGCTTAGTTTTCAGTTAGATATACCTACTATAAATTGCAACACTTCGTACTATAAATGGCAACGCTGATTGATTCAATCATTCGTAATTCTACAGTGGCAATGCAGCTCATTCTCATAAGCAATGTTGCCGATTTTAGCGCTTACTTCATTGGGATGTATCTAGCCAAACATTAAACTATCTGTATATTTATTGAAGGTTGATGATCCTAAAGATGAAGAAGTACTTTGCTCATTAATGAAAGAACGTCCACCTGATGGCTTCCATGTTGTAAATACTGAGACAATCCCTGGGCTCGATGATTTAGAGATAGTTAAAAATTTACAAATGTTCATCCAATGCCGGAGGTTCAAATTCCAGTCTAATCTTAATATAGATGAATATTTTAGTAAATTACTTCAAAGCGTTTACTTTAAATTAAGAAGAATGGTACCTTGCGCTTTATGTAATATCCAATTTCGATGTGATATTCCCGAGCCAGATGAGGTGCAACTTTTAGTATTTGGTAAGTATAATTTATTTTTTCGGACCGTTTCTCCTAGACGAATGAAAGCGGAATGTGACTGCATATTGTAGAGTCCTTTTCGCTTTCTTTATTCGTCATCTCTTGTCTTATAAATTGTAAAAGGCAGAGATTAAGAATGTACCAGAAAGAAGTTCCAAGAAGAAAAGTTTTCAGATTTAAACAATTATTTATGGTTATTTTAATAATAAATTATGTATCTGGGACTTTTCGCTTTTCTTTAAAAGATGTCGCTATCATCATCATTCTCTTTGCCTTATCCCTATGCGGGGTCGGCTTCCCTAATTGCATTTCTCCACACAATTCTATCCTGGGTCATATCAATATTAATCCCCTTTACCAACATGTCCTGCCTAATCGTCTTCCCCCACGTCTTCTTTGGTCTTCCTCTCCTACTCCTTCCAGGAATCTGCACGTCAGCTACTCTTCGTATTGGATGATTAACGTCTCGACGTTAATGTCGACTTTTCTTTAAAAGATGTCGCTATATTGTCCCAAAAGTGGATTTTAAACTATTTTTGAAATTTCACATAAATAGGCAGTTTGGTTTCGTTTTGCTTCAAAGGTGTGCACGCAGCTCTACTGAGGAAGTCGTAAGACAGAAACAATTGTCTAGAGATTGTACATAACCTCTGAATCGAAAAGAAACATAAACTGTCTTTTTCATATAATTTAATTGATGTTCCAATAGATATTTACAAAGTGATCAAATATAGACAACAATCACACTCAAATACGGTTCTGAAACTGTTTTCTTGCTGTGTTTCTAATAGGGATGTTCACTAATTTTTAAATATAGTTAAATTCAATAGATTATAAGGTATATAAAAACGTAGCAATCATAAAACTGTATAAAAATATATATTTTTTAAGATAAATGAGTTCATAATGTTGATTTTCTTGGAGGCTAGAAAAACGGTACCCTGCAGCGAGGCTACGGTCTGTGACGTCAGCAGTCGTATCGTCTTTGATCGACGACTAGTTTTGTATACTTATTTACGAAGTGTATTTGAATGTGTGCAGTTCTTTGCGTATTTAATTAATAAAAATGAAACCAAATAAGTGGTGTTTTATTCCTTGGTGTGTAAATACCTCTAAAAACAATTCTGACAAGATTTTTATTACAGTTCCAGCTTATTTAAATCGTAAAAATAAACGTAACAACCAAGCTTTTCTCTTTCGAAGATCACTTCTTTATTGTAAGTTATGGATCTTTTCCTAAATAAATGAGTTTTTAAATAAGTACATACACATTTTTACCAATTCCATGATATGTTTTAGATTTAAATTAGCTTGATTATAAAAAAATAAATTATAAAAATTCTTAAGACCTACAGCCGAAAACTTCGTATTTTGGACTTCTAAATATCTGTTTATAAATATCCAGGCAACGAAATGGGTTAGCAAGAAAAATTTTTACAAATATAAAAAGTATTTAGTTTATGATCTTTCAATTTGTCTGAAGGTTTAAAAGACTTGGTGTCCATAACGTAGTAATAAAGTACATATTTATTACCGACAGCCCCTATAAACTAGACATCATTTAAATTAGTAGGGCAAAATCTGGGGCAAATGCTATTTAAATGCATTAATTTTTTCAAATCCTGAGAAAACTATTAAATATTTTTGAACAATTTATGAACAATGAACGTAGAATTAAAGATTACATTATTACTGAGGGCCGAAAGTCTGTAAGAATAAACAAAAAGTTTCCTTTGAATGAAATATTTGAAATTAAAAATCACACTAAATTTTCTCTTTTTTTTTACCCCTGTAACTTATTAAAATAAACATTCCGCTACTCTGTGGTTGATTTATTTCTTTACAAGATGACAAGAAGTCACACACCATTCACCATTGTTACATGCACAGTAGGTAGGTTAAGCGAATCAGCTATTTTAAAAACTTTCATTTTAATTATTTATTTGTACTACCCAAAATATGTCCTTAGTAACAGTCTATCCACTTTAAACTAAACAAATTCACCATAAAACTCCACGTTAGCCCTGATAAAACAATAAAAGAAAAAACACCCCACTCTCTTATCTATGGAATAAAATACAAAATAAAATAACCTGACTGAACTAACGTCAAACAGGTACCTAAAGAATAACACTGTTGACATGGCGCGCGCTGGGGTATACGACTAGTGACGTCAGAAGCGTTTTCTTGAAATTTAAAATAATGCTAGATTTCTAATGAAGTTTTTTCATAGACAGGCTTTTTTAATTTTCTTAATATTTTAGACAATTATTCCTAGGGTGTTTCTTAATCGTTTTACATGTTTAAAATGACTATTAAATTTTTTGTGAACATCCCTATTTATCGATTTTAGTTAATGGGAATAAATGACAGTTTTATATGAAAATACAACATAGAAAAAACTCTAATGATGTTTCGACCTCCAGCTTGAAAATCTTTTTAAAAATATAAGCGTAAAGAAGATAATACTAAATAATGTAAAGAAAATGAGGAGAT
This sequence comes from Diabrotica virgifera virgifera, assembly GCF_917563875.1. Taxonomy (NCBI): domain Eukaryota; kingdom Metazoa; phylum Arthropoda; class Insecta; order Coleoptera; family Chrysomelidae; genus Diabrotica; species Diabrotica virgifera. The sequence goes on from NC_065452.1 coordinate 47,082,359, forward strand.
AAAACAAAGAATGGCAGTAGAACAAGACATACTCAGCTACATCGAAGAAAAACGTTTAATTTAGTATGGACATGTGAGAGGAGAACGTCATGACGGAAGAAATCAAGCGAAGGATAATCCTAGCGAACAAATGCTATTTTGGACTGAGTAGACATATGAGAAGCAGAAACTTAAGCCAAAAAACAAAAATAACCATATACAAAACCCTTATACAACCAGTATTGACATATGGATCGGAGACATGGACCATCTCCAAGGCAGATGAAAACCTTCTGCTTATATTTGAACGAAGGATCCTGAGAGGCATATTCGGTGGCATCTGTGAAAATGGTATTTGGAGGAGGAGGTACAACTACGAGGTATACCACAGATATAAACATATATTTGGTGGTAAAGGCGTAGTATCTCTTATACGAATAGGAAGACTAAGATGGGCAGGACATCTAGCAAGATCACGGCATAACAACCCTCCTAGAAGAATCCTTATGTCACAACCTGTGGGAAGTAGAAATAGGGGTAGGCCAAAACTTAGATGGAAAGATGGTGTAGATGAGGATGGGAGAAAAATAGGCGCAGCAAACTGGCAACGGTTGGCAATGGATAGGACTGACTGGCTTAATATACTTGCGAAGGTCGAGGCTCTTTGATAGGGCTGTAGCACCATTGATGATGACATGTGAGAGGAGCAGATCGTACAAGGTGGATATGTTTTCAAAATATAAGCGTAAAGAAGATAATACTAAATAATGTAAAGAAAATGAGGAGATAAAACAAAGAATGGCAGTAGAACAAGACATACTCGAACAAGGCTACATCGAAGAAAAACTTAAAGGACATCGCACACATCTTATGGAAAATATAATGTCACTCAAAACGAATCTATTCGTATACATTTTATTGAATTTGAGTGACATTACATTTTCCATAAGATGTGTGCGATGTCCTTTGGTTCGGACATGTAAGAAGAGCAGATCGTACAAGGTGGATATCAAAGTTTTCGGATTGAAGTCCAATAGGAAAGAGAAGAAGAGATAGATCCCGAAGATCATGGAGGGATGAAGTGGACGGGGCCATAGAAAGACGAGACCTTAGAGATGGAGAATGGCAAAACAGAAAGGACTGGAGACGTTGGCTGAAAGGAGGCAGGCGGAGACAGCTGTAAAAATCCTTACACAGTGATGAGCGCGCTTATAACCGGCAAAATAACGCAAAAGATGGAAAACATACATTGCGGAACAAAAAGAGATGAAACTAGTAGAGGTGGAAATTATCGATATAAACGTATAAATTAACATTACATTTCATTGTTTCCCACCTTTAGACGTCTGTGGCAGGAGTATTTTATAAAATTCTACTGTCACAGTGACAGTTGTCATACTCCTCTGATACAGCTAAAGGTGGGAAACTATGTAATGTAATGTTAATTCATACGTTTATAACGATAGTTTCCACCTCCACTAGTATATCTCTTTTTGTTTCGCAATGTATTATGTTTTCCATCTTTTGCGTTATTTTGCCGATTATTAGCGCGCTCATCACTTTATAGATATGTAGAAAAGACCAAGAGCATTCTGTAAATCGAGATAGAAAGGGTAGACAAATACAAATATCTAGGTGGTTAGTCAAAACGCAGAACAAACATAAGAGATTAAAAGCCGTATAGAAATAGCAAGGGCAAAATTTGTGAAAATGAAACATCTATTACGTAGTAGAGATTTAAAATTGGATCTAAGGATAAGGTTGTTGCTCTGCTACGTTTTTACAACTTTGCTCTAGGGATCTGAGGCCTGGAAATTGAAGCAATTTGAGATTAAGACATTGGAAACGGTTTTGAGCGTTGTTGGTGTTATCGAAGAATACTACGAATATCATGGGTAGACAAAATTAGCAATATTAAAGTTCTTGATAGGGTTAATGACAGGGAAGAAATTATACAGACAATTAAGAGGCGGAGGCTTGAATATTTCGTTTATATTGTTGAGCCCAATAGGAAAGAGAAGAAGAGGTAGACCCCGAAGATCATGGAGGTATGAAGTGGACGAGGCCATGGAAAGACGAGACCTTGGGAGATGGAGAATTGTAGAACAAAAAGGACTGGGGACGTTGGCTGAAAGGAGGAAGGCGGCGACAGCTGTAAAAATCCTTATATACGAGGTCTGGCTATTAAATAATGAGACTGCTTATGAAAAAGAGTTTTATTTTAAAAATTATTCTACAATCGAATGCTCTCCTTCAATATATTCCCCTTCCCTCGCCCCTTCTTCTTCTTAAAGTTCCGCTCCTATCGGAGATTGGAAATCATTCTGGCAATTATAATTTTGTCGGTTACGCGCCGGAATAGTTCAATTGAGCTGCATCCAAACCATTCACGGAGATTGCGTAGCCACGAGATTTTACGTCTTCCTACGCTTCTTCTGCCTTTGATTTTGCCCTGCATTATACTCCTTAATAGTTCGTATTTTTCACCTCGCATGATGTGCCCCAAGTATTCCAACTTCCTGATTTTTATGGAATTTAAAACTTCGCATTGTTTTCCTAGTTGTTTGAGCACTTGTGCGTTTGTTTTACGATCTGTCCATGATATTTTCAGAATACGTCTATAACACCACATTTCGAATGCTTCCAGGTTTTTAATGTTGGATTGTTTTAGTGTCCATGCCTCAACCCCATACAAAAGGGTGGAGAAAATATAACAACGAATCATTCTTATCCGGAGCGTTATATTGATATTGCGATTACAGAAAAGTTTCCTCATTCTGTTAAAAATGGATAGTGCAATTTGAATGCGGCATCTTATTTCTTTTGTCTGATCAGTATCTTCTGTGATCCATGCTCCAAGGTATTTGTACGAAGATATTTGCTCAATTTCTGTATTATCCAGTACTAGTCTAACTCTGATGTTTTGTGCTTTTGTAAATACCATGAACTTGGTTTTCTTCAAATTTATTTTTAGTCCATAATCGTTGCAATGTATATTTAGTTGTTGAGTAAGGTGTTGCAATTCTTCCAGTGTTTCCGCTAGAAGTACGGTATCGTCAGCATATCTTATATTATTAAGTGGCTCACCGTTTATTATTAGCCCCTCATTGACTTCGGCCAACGCTAATTCTGAGATGGCTTCACTATAATATATAAATTAAATAGCAATGGTGATAAAATACACCCTTGGCGCACCCCACGACGAATCTGGATATCCTCAGTCAGTTCATTTTCAACTTTCACTTTTGCTGTTTGATTCCAATAGAGGTTACATATAATTCTAATGTCTCTACTGTCTATGTTTTTATTTAACAAAATTTCTTTGAGACGATTATGCTGCACTTTGTCAAATGCCTTCTCAAAATCAATGAAACAGGCATACACTTCCTGATTCATATCTAGGCATGTCTGCGAAAGAACACTTACTGCAAACAGTGCGTCCTGTGTTCCCAGACCTTTCCTAAATCCCATTTGTGTATCACTTATGCCTTCGTCTATTAATTTCTTATGTATTCTACTGTGAATCACTTTTAAAAACAATTTCAAGACATGGCTCATTAAGGCTATGGTGCGATGTTCATTGCACTCCTTTGCATTGGCTTTTTTGGGTAGCAGTATAAATGTCGATTGGAGCCATTCTTTAGGTATTATACCTTTTATATATATGGTGTTAAATAAATCCAAAAGAAGGTCAATAGATTCAGTATCAACAATTTTGAGTAATTCGATAGGAACTTCATCAGGCCCGGGAGATTTACCACTTTTAGCTTGTTTCATTGCATATTCGACTTCTTCTCGTATAATGTCAGGTCCAGTATCATCTTTAAATTCTTTTGGTGCTTCTGTTCTCTCTTTGTCTTCAAAAAGCTGTGCTATATATTGTGTCCATCTCTGCATTTTCTGGTTTATATCTGTCATAAGTGCACCACTTTCATCTCTTAGTTGCCTAGTTTGAAATGTTTTTTTCATTCCTGTTAGTTCTCTAATTCTTTTATGCATGTTAAAAAAGTCATATTTTTCTCAAATTCTTCCAGTTCTTGGCACTGCTCATGTAACATTCTCTCTTTAGCTTCTTTTATTTTCTTTTTAATTAATCTATCGGTTACATTATATTTAATTGGATTTTTTGTTTTGAATGATTTTCTTTCATTCATTAATAATATTATCTCTTCAGTCATCCAGTCTTTATGTTTTCTTTTCTTTGGTTTTAAGTTTTCACTCGCTGTTTTAATTACTGATTGTTTTATATTTTCCTCGCCCCACACCGTTCCATTTGTGTTTTCCATTGGTCAAAGCAATGCTGGAAGTCTTCTTTTGTTAGAGCTTTTAGGAGCTCCGCCGTTTTTCGCTTCACCTCTTCCATCGACTCGAACCGGATTCCTTTTAAGGCAGACTTGATCTTCGGAAACAGGAAAAAGTCACAGGGTGCTACATCAGGCGAGTACGGCGAGTGTTCGAGCACTGTAATGCCTCTAGCGGCTAAATAACGCTTCACAGACAGCGCGTTATGGACAGGTGCGTTGTTCTGGTGCAAGATCCACGACTTGTTTTTTCCACAACTCCGGCCGTTTCTTACGAACTCGCTCTCGCAGCGTTGTCAAAACTTTCAAATAGTAAGTTTGGTTTACAGTTTGACCCTCTGGAACCCATTCAGTCATCACGATGCCGTTAATGTCGAAAAAAACGATTAGCATAGCTTTAAATTTTGATTTCGACATCCTTGCTTTTTTCATTCTTGGCGATGCATGAGTTTTCCAGTGAATGGATTGTCGCTTAGTTTCAACATCGTATTTAAATATCCAGGTTTCATCGCAAGTGATGATGTTTTCCATTAATTCAAGCTCTTCATGTAACCTCTCAAGAAAATCTGAGCAGATCTGTTGACGGACGAGCTTTTGGTCAGGGGTCAAATTTTTTGGTATCAACTTCGCACAGACTTTCTTCATGTAAAATTTTTCTGACAGTTTCTTTATCGGCGTTTACAGTCTCAGCAATCATCCGAATGCTCATACGACGATCTCCGCGCACAATTTCATTTATTTTGGTCACTTTGCGGAGTTGAAACAGAGACAGGTCGACCTGGACGTTGGTCATCTTCGGCGCTCTCTCGGCCCTCAGAAAACCGTTTATACCATTCGAAAACACACGCACGAGAATTCTCACCCTAGGCCTCTTTCAACAAATTATAGCACTCGGAGTTTTTTTAATTTAACGAGAAATTTCACATAAACGGGACAAAAACGGGTTTTCGTACGGGAAGAGTAGGTACTTCCAGCTATCCAATGCTGCATTCATTTCCCACTCTTCAGGACGCCTTCTGCGTGCGCATTTATTGCGCATATGCGCATCGTTATTTAATAGCCAGACCTCGTAGATAGTAAAGAAATTTTGTATGGTCTGATAGAAAATCTGGATTTTCTTATCAGGCTCTAAGATTGGCCCTCCTTTATTAATTTTTCTTCTTAAAGTGCTCTCTCCTCTGTGGACGTTGGTAACTACAATTACAAACTCTTTTGTGTCTTCAGCTGTTCTTATTCATCATCATTGGCTCTACAACTCATGGTGGGTCTTGGCCTGTTCCAGAATCAGCTTCCATTCCTTCGCCTTGGTTTTCCAATTTTGCACTCCTAACACTCGCAAGTCGTCTTCCACCTGTTTCTTAAATCGTGCTCTGGGCCTGCCTCTTCTCCTCACTCCATCCGGTCTCTGGCTATAAATGTGTTTCGACGGCTCCTCCTCATTCATTCTCTCTAAGTGGCCTAGCCACAACAGCCAGTTTATTTTGATAGATCTACCAATACTAGGCTCACTATAAAGGTTATTCTTCTTAAAGTTCCCTCTCCCATCGGAGGTTGGATATCATAATGGCTATGGTCACTTTGTTGGCTGCTGCTCTGAACAGTTGTAATGAACTACACTTAAACCATTCTCTAAGGTTCCTCAGCCAGGAGATGCGTCTTCTTCCTATGCTTCTGTTTCCTTGGATCCTTACTTGCATAATAATTCTCAGCAACTCATATTTTTCTCCTCTGGTAATGTAACCCAAATATTCCAGTTTTCTAGTTTTTATACTCTTCATAATTTCTAACTCATTATTTAAACGTCGTAGCAGTTCAACATTGGTAATCCTTTGAACCCACTGAATTTTCAATATTCTTCTGTAACACCACATTTCGGACGCTTCTATTCTTCTTATGTGTTTTCTCTTCAATGTCCAAGCTTCCATTCCGTATAGCAATGTAGAAAATATGTAGTATCTTAGAGCCCTCAATCTGAGAGGCAACTGAAGGTATTTGTTTGTAAGTAGTGTCTTCATTTTTATAAATGCTTGCTTTGTGGTTTCAATTCGGACTTTAATTTCTTGGCTTTGGTCATTTTTGTCATCAACCCAGGTTCCCAGATATTTGTATGTCTTCACTTTTTCAATTTTGTTTGCTCTATCATTAACCTTTCATTTCCATGTTCTGTTTTTGAGACAATCATAAATTTAGTTTTTTTCTTGTTTATTTTTAGCCCGTATCGAATGCAATAATCGTTAATTCTATTTAGCAATTCTTGTAGCGATTCCAGGGTGTCTGCCATTATAACGGTGTCATCAGCGAATCTTATGTTATTTACTATTCTTCCGTTTATAGAGATTCCATCACTTAGCTCCGCTATCGCTTCCTGAAATATGGCGTCACTGTACAGGTTAAACAGTAGCGGCGACAGAACACAACCCTGTCTTACTCCTCTCTTTATATCAATATTCTCGGATTCTTGTTCTTCTATCTTTATATTGGCCTTTTGATTCCAATACAGATTGATGATAATTCGTAAATCTCGTCTGTCTCTATCATTCTATTTCTAAATCTCGTCTGTTTTTCAATAATTCTATTAGTTTGTCATGTCGGACCCTGTCAAACGCTTTTTCGAAGTCGATGAAACAGGAATAAATAGGTTCATATCTAAGCATCTTTGAGAGAGGACATTAAACGCAAACAATGCCTCTCTTGTTCCAAGTCCTTTGCGGAACCCAAATTGGGTATCATCCATATCATATTCTAGCTTTCTGTATAATCTTCCATGAATCACCTTTAGAAATATTTTGGGGGTATGGCTTATTAGTGATATTGTCCTATAGTCCGAACAATCTTTGGCATATATTGTTTATTGTACTATAAAGGTGGTAAAATTCAAAATTATAGCGTCTACGCCATAATCCGTTTTCCTCCACGCCTTTATAGATATGTCTGAGGATTTTACGTACAAAGTAGCCTAACCGTTCTTCATCACTTTTTGTTATCGTCCACGTTTCTGACGCCTAAGTGAGGACGGGCCCGATTACAGTTCTGTATATCAATATTTTTGTTCTTTTTGTGACTATGTTTGATGTTAAGTTTCTTTAATTCGTAGTACGCTCTATTTGCTAGATATATACGTCTGTTAATTTCTGCAGTTACTGTATTACTTTGGCTGATTTGTGAGCCTAAATATACGAACTATCTTAGTCCTTCGAAAGTATAATATGTTCCAACCGTTAGATCGTCAGGTTCTGCTACTTTATTATTATTTGAGACCTCCATGTACTTAGTTTTATTAATACATAATACATAATATTGTATTAACTTGGTTTTCCTAAGTTGCAGTGTGTTGAAAAGCTCTCTCGTTCCTATCATATGCAGCACTTCTTCGTTTGGGGTATGCGATGTCCATGAAATCTTATAATATACTTTAATAAAACACTAAGCATCAAAATTAACGCACCACCTTAAAAATTGGAAATGTTTAATGTCTAGTATTTCCTAAACCTGTTGTCCGATTTTAGTGATTTTTTTAATATGTTATAGCTTTGTTCTTTAAGAATATCGATGTAATAATATTGTTGCTAAACAGATAAGTGTCATTGTTTACCGGGTGTAACAATGATAGTGTGTTTTTTCCTCAAAGTTTGGAACACCCTGTGGAATATTGTAGCGTATATAAAATATTGAAATTAAAACTGTAGACTTAGTGTTTCTTAACATTCTGCTTTTTAATTAATTCACTTCTGTTGGACAATAAAAAAGTAAGGTACTTTAACAACTAGCAACGTTCTTCATCAATACAGGGTGTTTCTAAATAAGTGCGACAAACCTCAAGGGGTAATGCTGCATGAAAAAATAATGATCGTTTGCTTTATAAACATATGTCCGCAAATGCTTCGTTTCCGAGATACGGGATGTTGAATTTTTGTACAAACTGACGATTTATTTATTGCTCTAAAACCGGTTGAGATATGCAAATGAAATTTAGTAGGTTTTAAGAGGTAGTTATTGCGCATTTTTTGGCATACAATTAATAATTTTATTTTCACCATCGGCGTGCATACGGGTCATATTACCGGTATGCACGCCAATGGTTAATATAAAATAACGCCAAAAAATGCGCAATAACTACCTCTTAAAACCTAGCAAATTTCATTTTCATATCTTAACCGTGTTTAGAGCAATAAATAAATCGTCAGTTTGTAAGAAAAAATTCAGCATCCCGTATCACGGAAACGAAGCATTTCCAGACCTATGTTTATAAAGCAGATGGTCATTATTTTTTCATGTAGAATTACCCCTTACAGTTTGTCGCATCTTATTTAGAAACACCCTGTATTGGATGAAGAACGTTGCTAGTTGTTAAAGTACCTAAATTTTTTATTATCCAACATAAACGAATGAATCAAAAAGCAAAATGTTATGAAACACTAAGTCTACAGTTTTAATTTCAATATTTTATATACGCTACAATATTCCACAGGGTGTTCCAAACTTTGAGGAAAAAACACACTATCATTGTTACACCCGGTATACAATGACACTTCTCTGTTTGGCAACAATATTATTACATCGATATTCTTGAAGAATAAAGCTATACCATATTAAAAAATCAATAAAATCGGACAACAGGTTTAAGAAATATAAAACATCAAAAATGTCCTATTTTTAAGGTGGTGCGTTAATTTTGTTTCTTAGTATATATTGTTATCAACTCATTTTTTTTTTAATTTTGTGATTTCCATTGATTTTTAGGTATGGCACTGGGGTTAGGTAAAAAATCTAAGGGTTTCAAATCTGTAATTCCAAGGAAGGAAGGTAAGAATAATTTTATTTTTATAAAAATCGTGCAATTATACGTATTATTTTTTAGAAGAGGACATGATTTTTAAATTAGAAGAAGATAGTATTACGGAAAATAATACTGTGCAAGGAAATAAAATAAATAAAGTCAATAAACTACGATCTTCATCTAAATACAAATCGTCTCTGAAGCAAAGACACGTAAGTATATCTTAAAAAAAATGACAATGAAAAACAGTTAATATTTCATTCCGATTAAGAGGCAGCCACCATCCTGTTAGTTTTCGTTATATAATAATAATAATAATAATAATAAGTTCCTGTGGGAGTTTTACGTCAGTTCTTCTATCAGGCGCGGCCCCCTGCGAATGGGGGATGCTTTCTGGGTATTCGTAGCGCCAATACCCAGAGAGTAGCAGGAATACTTGCCGTGGAACAAAAACTGACACCTGGCAGTAGGTATAAAATGCACACCCATGAGAATGGAGACTAATAGTTTATGTTTAGGGCCGCTGCCTGGGGATCGCCAGGGCACGTCTGGAGCCGACGCTGGACGTGACAGCATGCGGGACGTCGGTGGCAGGGTGTTAAGGAGGCGGGCCCCTGTCACACAAACAGCTACAGCCCAACAACAACAACAACCACAAGCGAGCCAAACAACAGCAAGAGCTCCACTCGCTGAAGGTGCTGCGCCGGAACATCAGCCGGCGCTCACTAAAGCGGGACGACCGAGGCAGCGCATGAAATGGACTGTGTCTATTAACGAAAGCATTTTGCGCTTCTATTATAAGGTGACAAACCTCGGTCAAGAAACGATTGGCTACAGACAACAGCTGTATGCCGAATTTTGCAGGGAGTACCCAGATATTCAAGTATCGGAGCAAAGAGTATCAGATCAATACCGGGTAATCATAAGAAACAACCTTATCCCAGAGTCTAGACGCAATACGATCAAAAGCGAAGTCGAACGGGAGATTAATAACCAAGAGCTAGTTTTAGATTAAGTCCCTAATGAAATCCTTGATGAGCAGATTCCTGAGATTCCCATACCAGAAACTCAACCTGACAATACACAGCAGGAAAACAACGAGTTGCGCGATAGTCTAGAAAACGAAATGGCTCGTGCCGTACAAGAGTTTAATGGAACAAATCCACTTAGCAGACCACCGCTACCACGAATAAACTCTTGTAAGAAACTAGGTGCCCTGTTACAAATTGTGAATACTGAAGTCCTACCCAATTATGTCGTAGAAGCCCACACATTGGAGTATCTGCATATGCTAATCTACTGTGCAGCTACAGCAATTGCCAATGTAATGGGCGTTAAGATCAGAACACGACGGGGTACTAATAACGGAAGGACTGGTAACAGAATTGCACCCTGGGAAAAAAGACTTCTCGGAAAAATTGAATTACTGCGTAGGGATATTGGTCAAGTCACAGAATATATAAGAGGTGTAACAAGTAGAAAAGTCATTAAAAGAGCTGAAGAAATAATGCGGAGCACTGCAAGACACTCGAGATACGATCCAGAAAATAACACAGCCCAACAGTGTCTGGATACATTAAAACAAAAACTCTCCGTTTATTCAGGACGATTAAGAAGGTATAAAGTTAGTAACAACCGAAAATGTGACAATGCACTTTTTGAGAACTCTGAGAAGGCGTTCTACCGAAAACTCAATTCCACCGTAGAAAGTGTCGACAAGTCTTACCCAAGCCAAGAAGAAATTCATGAGTTTTGGGGAATCAACTTTCCACACCAGCTGCTTTTAACAACAATGCTGGCTGGATAGAAGATACGACGCACAACTGTCACCACTACGTCACTGCTAACTACGAACCATTCACGACTGAAGAAGTCTCAAATGTCATCAAAGAGCTTCATAACTGGAAATCTCCTGGACCAGACGGAGTTCAGAACTTCTGTGTGTGTGTGTGTGTGTGTGTGTGTGTGTGTGCTTGTTTTTGGCTTGGATGCAAGTCCATTTGCCACAGATTTTTTTTATGTCATAATTATCAAGATAATCATGTACGATAATAAAATAAATTCATATTATAGACATTTATAAATATATATTATTACTTTTGAGAAAACTAACTAGCAGATTTAATATGTTCATATCAGTGGTACAGACAACATTATGGATATGGTAAGGTGGTAAATAATTCTTTTGAATAAGTGATTGTATTAGAATTTTTGTATTTAAGTTATAATTATTGCAATTAAAAAATATATGATTTAAGTCTCCAAAAGACCCACAGCTACATAATGCATTTTGTGTTATACCTAATTTGGATAAGTGAGCAGGAAATTTGCCATGGTTTGTTTTAATACGAAATAAGCAGGCGGAAAATAATTTAGAGTGTGTGTGCATTAATTTAAAATAAGAAGAACCTGGCAATTTTGGATGAATACTAAAGTATGGGTTGAATGATGAATTTGCTAGATTAATATATTGATTTTCCCATTGCGACTGGATGTTAAATTGTATAATATTTTTGTTATCTCTTTCAGTAATTATATTACAGAATTCTCCCTCTGTAATTGCAAGTTTGGCCAATTGATCAGCTTTTTCATTACCCATTATCCCTATATGTCCTTTTACCCAAACAAAAGTTACATCAATATTTTGAAGGTATCTTTTAATGTCGCATAATATTGGACATTTTAGCGTCTCGAATTTGGTACTTTGAATAGACATCAATGAAGATTGAGAATCTGATATAATAACTGCTTTTTCAATATTTTTTGATATTAACCAACTTATGGCTTTTTGAATAGCAAATAATTCTGCAGTGTATATACTGCTATGTTTTGGGAGCTGATACAATAATGATTGGTTGGCGGTTTGAATAAAAACGGCACAACCGACGCCATTTATCGTCCTAGATCCATCAGTGTAAAGAGTAGTTATGTCTTTGTCTACAAAATCTTCTAGTACGGAATTTAGTATTGCTTTGTTGATTTGTTTGGACTCTGTATACTTCGGTATTATGACTCTATGTTTTTTAATTAATTGCATATAATTTATGTTAAACATTGGTAGTTTTTTATAATTGCCGTAAGTAACGGAAAGGTGTTTGGTATCAATAACAGCTTCTGCTAGTGGTGGACTGTTTTTAATTTTCCAATATTTATTGGTTAGGTCTTCGATTGCTAATTTGTTTAACTTGTCTATCATTGTAGACTCCCGAGTTTTTAGTTTAATAATATACTTTTGGGCAAGCAGTTTTCTACGGAACTGTAATGGTTGTTCATTACATTCAGCTAATATAGCATTCACAGGTGTTGATTTCATTGCCCCCATACAAGTCCTAAGACATTTGTACTGGAGTCTATCAATATATAATTTGTGTTACTCGCGGATCCGTAGAGACAACATCCGTAATCCATAATAGATCGTATATAGGCTCTGTAAAACATAACTGCAATATCTGGAGTGGCTCCCCATTTACAATTTGTGACATATCTTAATAAATTAAAACCTTTGTCACATTTACTTTTGACGTACTGTATATGTTTAGTCCATAATAATTTAGTATCTAGAATTATGCCCAAATATTTATATTCATTTACCACTGCTATGGTACGCCCACACAAGGCTAGGTTCCTCGGCGAGCGCAGCCTGTGCCTGGTAAAGAAGAGAACTGAGCATTTTTCTGTTGATAATGTCATACCAGTATCGTCAGTCCACTTAATTGCAGTTTGCATCATGGTTTCCAAAGCCCCCACACAACCATCATAGGTTTGTTGGATGGAATATATACAGATATCATCCGCAAATTGAATGCAGTGAATTCCGTGAATTTTGTTAACCAAGGAGTGTATATCAGCTGAATATATATTAAAAAGTGTAGGACTTAATATAGAACCCTGAGGTATACCTTGATAGACAGTTCTGGGGCCATGTAATACGTTATTATGATCCCTAATGTAAATATTGCGCGAGTGATAAATCTGCACTATAGCATGAGAAGCATTATTACTGAGACCAATATTTATCATTTTATTTTTTAGTAAATTTAAATCCACGGAGTCATATGCACCTTTTATATCAAGAAATAGACTAACTAAATATTTATTTTCTGAGAGTGTCATCTGAATATCATTAACTAAATGGGTAACTGCATCTAAACTACTACAACCCCTACGAAAACCATATTGATTTTGCGGCAATAAGGCATTTCGTTCAATAAACCACTCAACACGTGTTTTGATCATTCTTTCAAAAGTTTTTGTTAGACAAGACATAAGGGATATAGGACGATAAGAAGTTGCCATATTCTTATCTTTTTTCGGTTTTAAAATGAGACAAATAGTTATTTCTTTTAGTTGGTTAATATAATTTGCATTAACCCACCAATCATTATATATTTCCAACAAGATATTTTTAGCTTCACTCGATAGATTATTAATTATTTCGTACGTAATGAAATCTTTTCCAGGGGCCGTACTCGGCCCATTTTTTATTGCAGCTTCCAATTCTATGATATCAAACGGGTTTTCAATTTCATATATTCTTTGATTGGTATGAAAGTTATTAAGAATGTTCGGAGCAAGACTTGGAGATATTATATCGAAAATTTGATTGATAATGGATTCTGAAATAGGTGTTTTTTTTGAAAAAGAATTTTTATTTGAAATTTTTTTTGCAAAGGACCAAATTTTCGATATTGGTGTATTTTTATTCAATCCATTAACAAATTTTATCCAACTGCCCTGTTGTTTTGTCTTAAACAATCTTTTCGTCTTGGCCTGAACATGTTTAAGGTTGATGTAGTTATGAAAGTTTGACAATTGATTGTAATCAATCAATGCCGATTTTCGTTCTGAAACCATTCGGGTACATTCTTCGTCCCACCAAATTGGTTTTTTGTGATTAATTACTTTGCAGGTACGAGATTTTATAGAATTAGAAGCTGCAATATTTATAGCATTTGTAAGTAATTCAAAATTATTATTTTGTTTTTTATCTTCCCTATTGCTTATTATATATTCATTTACCAGGTTTTGAAAAAGCTGCCAATCGGCAGTAGATTCAATCCATTTCCTAGTTAAGTTAGGAGAAGGAGAATGTTGGTCCCTACCTACAGAAATAACAATTGGAAAATGTAAGGTACCGAAATCATCATCTAATGGGTTCCATTCACATTGGCTTATTAAGCTTCCGGAGGCAAGAGTAAGGTCTATAGCTGATGGTCTTTCATTAGGACGACTTAGTTTAGTTGGCCTACCATCATTTAATATAGTTAATTTAGTCTCTTCGATTGCATCTGACAACTTGTTCCCTTGTGTACTGTTTAGTGCGGATCCCCAATTGGTGTGATGGGCATTGAAATCACCACATATTAATGCATCACCATGTAGTTGTGAAAATATTGATAACCAATCATTTGTAGTAGCCTTTACGTTAGGAGGTTTGTAAATACAAACCAGAGAAATTTTGAAAGTATTAAGTTTTATTCCGCAAAGTTCAATATCACTGTTATAATTTTTTATTAAATTTAACTCCGAAAAACATAAGTTGTCTTTAATAAGTATACCAACCCCTCCGTAACCATCTTGTCTATCCACATGAACAAAATTAAATCCACTAAGAGAAAAAGTTCTTTTCTTGGATAACCAAGTCTCATTTAAAATAATAATATCAAATGATAAGCTAGAAGAATTTAAGAAATATTGTAAGTTAGCTTTATTTTTAATAATTGAGTTACAATTCCATTGAAGTATATGTAACATTTTAACTATAGTTATCGTCTTCGCTATCACTAATTGATATTGAGTTTAATATGTATTTTACTTCGTTTTGTGTTTCATAAAACAATTGTTTATTTGGTACCGTCATTTCAAATTTTTTGAAAATATTTTCAAAGATTTTGGGTATTTTCTCTAAAATTCCTAGTTGAAGTTTTTCTTTATATTGTTGAAATTCATCTCTATAAGGATTGGGTAAAATGGTTTTAGAAGTAGATGGTCGGGTAATTGCTTTAGGTGTGAAAGTAGGTGCATTTTTAACTTCTATGGGTGAGTTAGCTTTAAGCTTTTTAGGAAAATGATGTACTGGCTTAGGTACCCAATTTTTAGCCGATGAATTACTATCCTCATTATGTTGAAGAGAAGGAAAATTTTCTTGATTGTTCAATAAATCGTATCTATTATTAAGTACTATTTTAGAATAAGTTGGATTTTTTTCTAGTGTTTCTGCTTCTTTGAAGGTTATATTTTTTTCTGACATTATTTTTTTAATATTGTGTTGAGTGTGATATTTTGGACACTTTTTTGAAATAGATTGATGTCCAGTTTTATTACAATGAATGCAGAATTCTACATTATTACATTGAAAATTCTCGTCACTATGCTCTTGGCTGCATCTCTTACATTTAAAGTTTGTACTCCTGCAGTACTTTGCCGTGTGTCCAAATCTAAAGCATTTGAAACACTGAACTACCGGATAAATATACGGCTCTACCGTAAAACGAACCAAATTAATTTTTACTGTTTGCGGTAGGCTGTTTCCTAAAAAGTTAACTATAATCATTTGCCTAGGAACTAACTGTACTTCTTTATCTGAATCAATAATTTTGCGCTTCATTCTCTTTACTTCAACAACTTTCCTATCGCTTTCAATGTGTTCTAATAGATATTTTTCGTCAAAGAATGTATCCACTTGGCGTATAATGGCTCTTTTGTGGTTGAAAAAAAGAGGAATGTACGCTATTAATTTATTTGAATTTATTATTTCATGACCAATAATTGAATTAGCAACATTAAAACTTTTAAAAATAATTTTAACTTTGTCCTTCCCTACATTTTTAATATCTAAAACGTCATTTTTAAATGTATTATTATTAAACAGATAGAAACCCATTTTTACCGCTGACAAACGGTTTGTTTTTTCTTTTGGTTCTACAGTAACATAATAGGGACCAATATCATTTTCTGAATATTTGTTATCCAAATTATATTTACCTATGTCATTTTCCTCAATAATCATATCATCTGGGGGTTTATTACCCCCATCAGATGTAACGCTCATTGGAAAATAAATATATTAAAATCTCTTACCTTTATACAGTTTGTTAAAACTATAATCTAAATATACAACCTTAATCGTAAAAGTAATTACACTAAAAACTTATCACTAATTGCTATGCGGAGCAGGTATTCGATGTGTTTACTGTTCAGATATCCGAACTAGAATGTCAGAACTTCTGGCTTAAAAAGTTTTGGAGTATTCATGAGTGCTTATCAACATTAATCAATCATGTTATTTCTAATCCGCAGGAATTACCATCATTTCTAACTCAGGGAACTACTTATTTAATACCCAAGGATCAAAATAACACCCAAGATCCATCCAAGTACCGCCCAATTACTTGTCTTCCAACTTTGTATAAATTGGTCACATCCTGTGTAACCCGGCGTATCTACCAACACTGTGCTCTAAACAATATCATAGAGCCTCAACAGAAAGGATGCGCTAAGGGTTCCATGGGTTGCAAGGAACAGCTTATCATCGACTCAGTCATTTTTAACCAGGCATTCACTAAAAAAAGGAACCTTTTTACTGCTTTTATTGACTATAAAAAGGCCTTTGATTCAGTACCGCATGAATGGCTAATAGATATATTGAAAATATACAAAGTAGATGATAACATAGTGACCTTTTTAAGGCATATAATGAGAGATTGGAAGACTAAAATTCACCTCCAAATACCTGGTGAAAACAATATCGAAACCGAAAATATCGCAATCAACCGGGGCCTATTTCAAGGAGACTCGTTGAGTCCATTGTGGTTCTGTTTAGCTTTGAATCCCCTTTCCCAGCTATTAAACTCCACTGACTCAGGTTTTAGCATTAAAAGCAATAATACTGTGGTAGCGAAGCTCAATCATCTGTTGTATATGGATGATTTGAAATTAATGGCTTCCACTCGAGAACACCTAGAAGAGATGCTAAAAACTGTAGAAACATTTTCTAATGATATTAGTATGCAGTTCGGTCTAGACAAGTGCCGTGTTTTGAATATAGTCAGAGGAAAGGTACAGCCCGGTGGATTCGATATGCAAAATGGCCAGAACATCGAGGCCATGGGCGACAACGATATGTACAAATATCTTGGAGTAAAGCAGGCGCGGAAAATTGACCATAAGCAAATGAAAACTGAGATAACTACTGAGTTTATAAGAAGGGTAAAACAGCTGCTTCGTTCACAGCTTAACAGTAAAAATTTGTTTAAGGCACTAAACACCTACGCTTGTTCCGCGCTTAGCTATTCATTTGGTATTGTTAAGTGGACAAAAACGGATATAGAAAATCTTCAGCGAAAAGTACGAACACACCTCACAAAGGCACAAAAACACCACCCTAAAAGTGCAGTAGAACGAACGACATTACCCCGGTATTTAGGAGGAAGAGGACTTATGGATATAGGTGAGCAATTAGATAAACAAATTGCTAATTTAAGAACTTATTTTCAGATGCAGGCTGAGACATCTACTCTACATCGCGCTATCTGCGCAGTAGATGACACAACACCGATCAAACTGAGGGAAGCAGAACTGCGCATAAACCACCTTACTAAGGACGAAAAAGTGCGCGCCTGGATGGGTAAACCTTTGCACGGGCGACATCCCAATGAGGTCAGCCAAGATTATGTCGACAATATAGCGTCGAACTACTGGTTGACATCAGGAAAGATGTTCCCTGAAACGGAGGGTTCATTACTGGCCATTCAGGATCAGGTTATACCAACCAGAAACTACCTGAAATATATTCAAAGACCCTCAGGTTCAAAACGACAGATGCCGATATGGATGTCAAGCCCAAGAAACCATCCAACATCTTACAGGGGGCTGCCAGGCATTTGCTGCAACTGAATACAAGGAACGGCATGACGCAGTGGGAAAAATCCTTCATCAAGAGATAGCTATCAAGCTGGGACTTCTCCAAACGGACCATCTCCCGTATTATCAATACGTCCCTGAGAGTATGCTTGAGGATGGCAACTACAAGCTATACTGGGACCACACTGTGCTCACAGACCAAACAGTGGCACATAACAGACCAGATCTCGTACTAGTTAATAAATTAACAAGACAAACAACACTAATTGATGTGGCGATACCTAACAACAATAATCTACGTAGTAAATTCACTGAAAAGATCGCCAAGTACAGAGATCTAGAAATTCAAATACGAAGGCAATGGAGAATGCAAAGTACCCAGACGATACCTATTGTTATGTCTACTACTGGAGTCATTCCGAAGAACCTCCTCGAAAGCATAAAAAGGCTGGGTCTAAATGAACATCTTTACAAGACCATGCAGAAAGCTGTACTACTCGCAACGGCCAGATGTGTACGAGAATTTTTGGGAGATACACCTGCATACCAAGTCACCTAGGGCTCGATAACACGGAAAGAGTCCCACCAGAGCTCAATCCTTTTGATACCGTAGGTATCTGGGATGAGTCAATTTTCCCCTTAGAGGGAGTGTGAGCCGTATGGCTAAATCTGGATAATAATAATAATTATTCTCATAATAATGTTTATTTTCCATGAAAGTATACAATTAATAATAATACAATACTTACATCACAGTACAATAATTTAATTTAATATTACATTCATTTAATTGTTCTGTACTTTGTTCAAGGTAAATAAACAATAGTGCCCATTAAAACAATAAAGTTGAGCATGGGCCAATTTTTTTTATATTGTTCGTTTATATTGAGCTTACATTAAATTTTTATTTAAGCGATTAAACAATTTTTAAAAATTTAACAAATCTATTAAGTTTAAGAATTTTTTTATTAAAGCGATTTTAATTAATTTAGCAATTCTATTAAAACAATTTGACATAAAAAAATTCTACAAAGGAGAGATATTTCATGCTTATAACAATGAATGCATATATTTAATCTGAATCTATCAACTTTATTTATTAATTGGTTTCAAAAAGGTGGCTGAACATTTGCCTGTGATTTTGTTTCAAATACCTACTAAACAATTTCTTAATCATTTTCAGGGAATTTATAATGATTAGGTATGTTTTGTAAATTTTAGGGATTAAATTGTAGATTCTTCCTTGTAAATACTCAAAATTTCGTTTCCCAACTGTTTTCTTTACAATATTTAATCTAACACAGGACTGTGCTCTTGTTCTTGTATTATAGGTATGCTCTAATGGTGTGAGTAAATGTTTATTGTTGTATAGATTGGTAATTATGGTAAGAATATATAATTGTCTTGTATCTAACGTTTGAGATTCGCTATATAGATCATTAGTAGAATATCTCGAAGATCTATTGTAAATAAATTTCAATATTTTTCTCTGGATAATGTCTAATTGGTTTAGATATGTATTTACAACTCCACCCCAACTAAGGATTCCATAACGTAGACGCAATTCTACCAAAGAATAATAAATAACCTTTAGATGATGGATATCCAGTATGTTACGTAAATATCGAAATTTGTACAATAGACATCTCAATGTTTTACACGTTTGGTTTATGTGTATATCCCATCGTAGATATGAGTCGATGTGAACTCCAAGGTATTTTGTATTACTTACTGCATTAATATTCAGATTTTGTATTTTTATAAATTTATAATCTGGTAGATCTCTCTTATAGCTTTTAAATGGAACATAAACCGTCTTATCCATATTTAAGTAAGAAGTTTGTGGTTAAATATATCAATAATTCTTCCTAAGTCATGTTCCATTTTTCTCTTTAGTTCCATCCACGTATCTGCAGAGTACAAAATTGCGGTATCATCTGCAAAACTTAATATATCACCTTCAGTGCGGCAAGTAAGGATATTATTTATATACATTATAAATAATATGGGTCCTAGTACAGTCCCTTGTGGTATACCAAAATTTATGTTTCTGGCACTACTCAATTTCCCTTCTAGCCGCATTCTTTGATATCGATTTTCTAAGTAGCTTTCCATTAAGTTGAAGGTGTTTCCTCTTATACCCATGTCTGCCAATGTTTCTAATAGTTGTGAGTGACTAACTGTATCAAATGCCTTTGCCAGGTCTAGGAACACACAGGCTGTTGGTGTACTGCTGTCGACTAGGTTGTAAATTTTGTTTAATAGATACGATATTGCATTCTCCGCGGATACTCCCTCCAAATACTAAAACCATATTGTTTGTTTGATATTAAATTATATTTTTCTAAGTATATTACTAGTTGATATTTTATAGTCTTTTCCAATATCTTACAAAGTGGAGTGATTAGTGAGATTGGTCTGTAATTGTTTATTAACTTTTTATCGTCTTTCTTATGAACGGGAATCACCACTGTTTGCTTAAGTTGTTCGGGCCATTTACCGGTAGAAAATACATTATTTATTAAATGGGTAATGGGACCAGTTATTACTTGTGATAGTTCTTTAAGTACTTCAGATTTAATATCATTTATTCCTGGTGCTTTGTTCGATTTTAAGGAGGCTATAATCTGGGCAACGTCATTTTCATTCACAGGTGATAAAAAAAAGGAGTTTATTGCAACGTTTCTCTTTGGTGGTTGAGAAGAGGGTTTTATTATTTTCTGAGCATATGTTTCTCCAACTTTTGAAAAATATTCATTGAATTCCTCAGCAATATCATTTGGATCGGTAATAGATTGGTTTTTTGCAGTAAGTATTTCTTTTATATTTTGAGTATTAACATTTGCACTGTTATAGTTATTCACTATTTTCCACATATTTTTTGAAGACTTGTTATTTTTCATAATTTCTTCTTTAAAGTAATTTTTCTTTGTCGCCTTAATAAGTATGTTCAATTGTTTGCGGGAATCTATGTATGCTTCCTTTTTATCTTTATTTGTTGGCTCATTTATGTGATCTTTATACAGTTTATTTTTTTTATTAATTGATTTGACTAGTCCTGCCGTAATCCATTTTTTTCGCTTTTCATTTGCATGTTTTACTTTGATGGTTTTAGTATGTTTACTTATATAGTTATTTAATGTTTTTATTATGTATTCCGCTATGTCGTTCGTATTTTTTATATTGTAATACTCAGTCCAATCAAAATTTCTGATATCAGTTTGTAAGGTTTTATATTAAATTATTTCTCTGGTTTTCTGTTTTAAATATTTTACATGTTTACAGGTATGCTGAATATAGTTGCTTTATGATCTGTAACGCAAGTATCTAGGACGGCTGCTTTGCAGTCATCTATTACCTGTTCAGTTTTAAATTTAACAAACATGTGATCTAAGCAGTTCTTTTGTCTCGTTGGTTTATTAACCATAGAAACAAAGTTGTGTGCTGAAAAATTATTTAAATAAGCTTTAGTTATTTCATTATTCTCCAATATGTTTATATTAATATCCCCTAACAAAATATGACAATATGTTAAAGATGTTTCTATCTCTTCTATCTAGATACTCATTTAGTTTTGATATGAAATCGTCTGTATTTGTTGAGGGCGGACGGTAAAGCGAAGTTATGATTATTCTTATTCCGTTATTATACATTATACGTGTTTGTATCACTTTATGTTCCCCTATGTTTACAATTTCTGCGCAATAATCAAGATCATTTTTTATATATATATAACTGTTCCATCATTTCTATTTATATTTCCTTGATTATAAACTGTATGATACCCATCAAGTTTATGACACTCGATGTCATCCTTTTTTAAATACTTCTGTGAGTACAATACAGTCAAAATCACAGTCTAGTTCCCTTATTATTACCTCAAATTCATCAATGTTCCTAGATACGCTTCTGATGTTTTGATGCAATATTTTAAAATGTTGATATCTTTAGTTTCGTAAGGTATGTAATTGACGTCCCTTATATAAGCATCCATT